>NW_014577322.1:252857-261311 GCF_000485595.1 Priapulus caudatus | reverse complement strand
TATCTCTCTATCTAATATATCCTCCACTAGTATCTTTGCTATAACTTATGACAGAGAGTAAGGAGAATATTTATCACTACGTCAGCTAATAGGTATTGATATTGATAACCTATTAAATATAAAGTTCATCATATGTAATATGTAGATAATAAGTGTAATAATAATTACACACTGTTCTTTCATGTCCCCCTCAGCCCCTTGCATGTGCTTTCCCTTCCTCTATGTACTGCTTTTTCCGTTTGGCCCCTTCCTCTTGCATATGCTTCAGACTCTCCTCTAACTGATCAATTTTTATCACAGTAGTTTTTGCATGGTGTTTGTATCTTGTGAGTTGTTGCTGTTCTGATTCTGTCAAGATACGAAACTAAAACGTAAAGCCGATCACCTTCTTTGTTTTTCAGTGTTAACCTAGATTGTTCTTATCGATTTGTAAAAACAATAATAACACGTTTAACGTGGTAGAATGATAAAAAAAGATCACATCTCAGAATTTTCAGATAGCTATCCTAACCAGATAGACATTAATATTACATTCTGCGTGGTAGAACGATAAACGAGAAACCTTGTCTCCAAATATTTAAACGGATATCATAACCAGATAAACATTATAGGCAATGACGTGATACAATCGTTGAAATCTCATTGGAGTAACGCAGGGCAGGCAAGCTATGAAAGGCAATATGTGCCCGCCTGAGGCCGGGCACTATTGCTTCGCGCGACGATTGTTATTGATAACGCATTGTGTTTTACGGTCCACGATCTCCTGCGTCTGGCCCAGCCACCGCACAGATTTTCGAAGCGGCGGTTGTGTTCGTGTCGAGACGTTTTGTTACATCGAACTGCACCGGCCAACAGTTAGGGAGTATATAAGAAGGTATATAAGGTCAATGAAAAGCTAGATGCATAGTCAGTGATGGGCAACTAAAAAGCACTTAATGCCTGTTGTTGGGGCACTATTGCTCTCCATAGTGTTGGTGCTTTGGGAAGGAATAGTGCCCTCGCTTAACGCTCGGGCACTATCCTGCCTCAGCCAACAGCTATGAGAGCAGTGGCCCCACTAGCAGGCATTAAGTATATACCAATATTACATTCATCTTGGAAGAACGATAACGAAGAAACCCATCTTGAAATATTTTAAACGATATCCTAACCAAATAAACATTAATATTATATTTATCGTGGAAGAACGATAACGAAGAAACCCATCTTGAGATTTTTAGATGGACATCCTAACCAGATATACATTAATGTCACATATTATCATGGTAGAGAACGATAACGAAGAAACCTCGTCTCGAATATATTTCAGACAGACATCCTAACCGGATAACTTCAAGGCGGCAGGAAGTTCTGTGTAGTCCCACTCGTCTGAACCGTCGCAGCAGTCGCAGATGCCGTCGTTAACTCGGTTACTTCGCAGCACTAACGGCCAATCCGCGGGCTGATAATCGCAATAGAACCTGCAAACGACGAATAAATACTACTGGGAAAAGACAATTAATGGTTACTTCATGGTTTTCACATTTCTCGTTTTCTGTCGGGTCAAGGTTGTGACGCGGCACACGTCGCGTGTAGGAAGGAGCGAGTCGGTGGTAATTGTGACACCGCCATTGCAGAACGTCTGGCTCAAATAAATGAATGATTAAGTGCACGGATTTTCTGCATTTACATCACTACCCCTTGTCCCTGCAATACTACATGGTTCTAACACCATTGAGAAGTTTGGTGCAGATGCTGTCGACTACTAATGTATTGGTATTTATTGCATCGCATACTGAATTTTTCAGCCTAACTGCTATTGTGTCTGAATGACAAAATCAAAACGGCTCGGTATAGCCGCCACCTCTGATTTTTCGAATGACGTCTTAAACTTATTTTATAAAATGTCCTTCATAATGTATTCATAACATCATATGCAAAATACATATAATAAATCATATATCATCATAATATCATCATCATCATATACCATCACAATATCATATATCATAAATTCATAACTTCATATGCAAAATATTTGTGACGTTTACCTGGCGGATTCGCACGCGGACGTCGATGGTTCGTCACTGCCATCGTCGCAGTCGCAGTAATTATCATTCAAGTAGCTGTAGGGAATGCTCAGCCGTTTATCGAAACACATAAATGTTCCGTCTGCAGGTATTTTATAGAGATGCCAATGTTCTGGCAAGACGCCTCGAACTGCCGAAGCATGGTCAATGAATGACACATCTTTCGAGTCGAGTTCGGACGGCCTTTTCTGCTGTGTTGGTCTTAGAATGAGCTCCGACTTCTTTCCATAATGATCAAAGCTGAAAACATTTATAATGAATTTACCAGATGTTTTAGACTTGAGAGTATGAGTCTACAATCTACATGACCAGTTGAGTTTGTATAATAAATATATTTATATAAAATGTAGTAGCTACATAAAATGCATCAATAAATGTATTGAAATAGATCATTTATTGCCCTATAAGCTGGTAAAACTAGTAATTAAAATATATTTCAGTTATAGTCTTCAATGTTTAATGTTGAATGTGTTTTTAACTGGAAGTACACAATACCATAAAATGGTTGCCCAGAATCAATGCAAGTTGTTCGTGCAGTTGTACGGATGATATCGTTTTTTATGTATAATAGAAAATGTGTTACCTGCCTAGTTTCTTTACGGAGAAGATTTGGAAGCACAAAAAAATTGCAGAAACAATTGCGAGCAGCAAAAGGGCACCGTATGCACGTCTGCGAGAAATGTGCC
Organism: Priapulus caudatus; assembly: GCF_000485595.1. Lineage (NCBI taxonomy): Eukaryota > Metazoa > Priapulida > Priapulimorpha > Priapulimorphida > Priapulidae > Priapulus > Priapulus caudatus. The sequence continues at coordinate 258,556 of NW_014577322.1, read as the reverse complement.
GCACTCTTTTCATTGCAGTATTAGCGGCCTACTGAAATGTCAATCACATAGTACATGGCAGTCCCATTAGTATATTGAATGTTCAATACGGATATTTTGTATTATAATTACTACAATAAATATTCACTAGAAAAGGTTCAATTATGAAAAGGTTTCATGGGAAGGATATATTTTTCTGAAGGATATATTTCTGATTTGTAAGTATGGTAATAATATTTATATGGATTGAATGGAAGAAAAATAATGTCACGATGAAACGTTATTATATCAGTTGATTTATTATTTTATTTTAGTTATTGAGTAACTATAGGTATATGCAACAATAGGTAGGGGGGGGCAGATGCACTGATTGTTACAGTCGCGTGGGCATGCTTATTGCTGTATATGTAGGGGTGGGCACCGCTGTTATGAGGGAGTGACAGCAAAACTTTACCCAAATCGAGGAAAAAGCTGCAATCGGGAATGACACACGAGTGTGCCGGCACGCAAAAAGAAACGTTGCTGTGAATTTCATTACGATTTTCCATGTATATAGTCAGAAGCACATGGTAATCTATTTATTTTTGGATTGACACTATTTAGACAACGGCGGGTAAATACAGGAACATTTTCACAACGGCGGTGCGCCGCAGTGCCTCCTATGTAGAAGAAACCCTGAATACGAAATGGCAGAGACAAAGAAGCTAAACTTAAACGGATCTTTTGAAGATGGCACATGTCGAAAGCAAAAAGTATAGTACCTTATCTGCATCTGCATGTTTCAACACTTGGAACAAATCTATCAAACAACTAGGTGAATTAGGACGCTACGTCTTATTCACTACTAGTTCACCCCAGAGCATTACACCAAGCCAACCTCTGCTGACTCTGAGGGTGATCACTGATCAGATCAGTGTCAGTGGCAGTGCCATGGCATGGAACCCAATAGAAACAATCGTACATCGACAGAACTTGTTGTGTATTGACCATGCGTAGCAGCAGGGTAGTTGTTAGCTAGACCAGACTCTACGACTGTTTCACGTTGTAGTGCTCTCTCGCGTCGTTCACTTCTCGCTGTACCGTAGAGTTTGGATGCTCGCCGAAACTGGACGCTCCTGAGTGCACATGTGCCGGGCCGTAGGCATGCTCTTTTGTTTTCTTTTTGTTTGAATCTTGTTTTGCAGGGCCGTAGGAAATAGTAGCCATGCTCTTTTGTTTTCTTTTTGTTTTGCCTTGTAACCTGACACACATAACACAGTCTTACTAACTTACTACATATTGTAAATTGTTGCAATCAAATGTTTCCATCAGTGACCGGGTTGTCCGTCATGTTTGTTTATTGCAACGGTTTTCGATGGGCGAGATGCGCAGATGACTACTGCGCATGCTGGGCATGCGCCCTTGCAAAACAAGAGTTGTCTGCGCGCATGCGTACTTAGGAGCGTCCAGTTTCGGGCGAGCGTCAAAACTCTACGGTACATCACCACGTAGTGAGAAGCGAGAAGTTTAACTTGTGCCAGTTGTGGCTAGGTAGTTGTGTATTGATAATTGAGGCCACAGGCACTTGGAGCGTCTCAATAAAAAAAAATCATGGTAAATAAACACGAAATGTATTTACTACCAAAGTCTTAATGTTTCTCTACTCTATTTCGCCTATTATTGCCGATAATTACCCGTAAATGCCAGTCAAATGCTCATCTGCAACACACAAGTACGCCGTACGCACGCCCTGTGCACAAACAACATGAATATGAGAGAACAAAACATGAACAAAAACATGTGTTGCAGATGAGCATTTGACCGGCATTTACGGGTAATTATCGCCAATAATAAGCGAAATAGAGTAAAGAAACATTAAGACTTTGGTAGTAAATACATTTCGTGTTTATTAATTATTTACCTTTTTTTTTATTGAGACGTTCTAAGTGCCTGTGTCAGTGATTGAGGCTAATACTAATAGTAATACCCTACTAGTACTAGTACTAGTACTACTACTACTACTAGTACTAGTACTAGTAGTAGTAGTAGCATAGTACTCCTGCTACTACTACTACTACTAGTAATAATGTGTAATGTAGACCCCCGATCCTATGTATATTCGTCCGTCGCCCAGCCCGATCGGGCTACCACACCATTGCTAGTGCGTTGTGCCCTCACACATGAAAACTTGTAGAAAATATACAAGCTATATATTCCATAATAAATCGCACAATCATTAATATTTATATGCTTCACATATTTACAAGCACATATTTATCTGGACTCACCTGACCGATTCACATGCGGCGGCTTACACTACAGCGCCATCTCTCGGATGAAATAATTCAATTTCTAATTATGCAGAAGATGAGGAAGATTAGGCAGATAAGGGAATGAGGAGCGGTCCAGGGCTGCAGCCTCCGGTGGGGTACACAGACTCGGATTAAAATTCAAGATGTTTATATGTGTATAATACTCCTAAATACGATTTGCAACGGTAGCAAAAATAGATAATAAATAGTAAATTTATTAAATTTATTTTATACAGGTTCAAAATAACCCTAATTGTCTGAATCGTTTCTCTGTACGTATCATATCAGAATCCAGGTGCGGCTGTTCTATTCCCCGTTCCCGGAGTCTACAGCGGTGACAGACAATTTGCATCGCAAACTACTCGCGTTTACACGTTTCCTATATTTCAATATGACTTCAAATATTTCTTGTGATACACACTGCGCAAGCGCTAACACAGGTCTAACGGTATGTTACCGTATAAGAAAATTCATGATCTAGCTCGTTTTTGTTCTCTGTTTTCTCTAGTTTATGTTCACAACAGAAATGTGTGCATTTAATATTCTGGTCAGGTGTGCACGCGCCAACCGTTTAAAAACTGATTAAACTAATTAATTTGCGACAAATTTAAACAATTCCATTTGCACGGGTATTGATATATGAGATAAGACGTTTTAGAGGTTTTTTATTGCGGCGAAGGCAGGAAATTGTGTTATTCCTCACCATTCGCTCAAAAATATTCCGGGTGAACATGACCCTGACCTCCCATAAGAAAGGGTGACGTAGAGTAATTCGAAAGAAATTATTGCACTGATGTGATAGCTTTGAATTGTCACATTTCTACAAGAACACAAATATATTAAAATTATCTATATGGAATGTTTATTGAAGCCTAGAATGTATTACATCGTGTTATCTTGTAAACACAATTTCTCTAAAAATTACCCGAGGTTACGTTAAAAACTACCAAAGTGGATTGTCAAGTTAGTAGTTACATAGGAGATCGTGGCGCCCAGTAACCAAGAGACGGGATCGGTGTCAAAATACTAGTAAGAAACACTCAGCTAGACATTAATAATCAACAGGCTCTTTTTATTTGTTTTAGCATTTGGCATTACATACAGTGAATATTTACGGCATGCGTCATTATATAAATCATTTACAGCCACGTACATATAAATGTGCGCGTAATATAAGATGTAGAGGACATGTGTGAAGCGTTAACGTGCGAAATGACGTGTAAATTTTCAAGTTTTATTGAATTAATAACAGGCTAAAGTTTAATACGCAATCTTAAATCATACTGACATTGTCGATCGAACCAACGGAACTGTAATACCTGCACGTATTTCAGAACATTGCGGCAACGGTGTTTGATCACTAATTAGGTAATAAACGCTAATTTTCAATTTCTATGAATGCTGTCAAATCAGTGGCCAAAAATTAAGACGTTCATAAGAAAAAGGAAAAGAAGATTGCTGTTCTCCAACTAGCCGTGGATGTTTTTTTATCCATTCTGCAATGAAGTTAAACATTGGCTGACGATTCTAGTCTCCCCTGAAGTATGAGATGATTTGAGGACAGACATCACAAATCGATAAGCAACAACTAAACGTAGCAGTAAACAAAACCAATAACATTTCATTCTAAAGGTGTCCACTATATTACCAGGATGAATAATAACACAGATGACAAATCTGTCATTATTCACCCCTGCTATTACCTATAGGCTATACTACTAGCACGCTAGTCTTCTATGCGAATACGATACGAACCTACAGGGAACGTGTCGCTACAAAACACATTATCTGATAAGATGGTGTGACCCGTAGCTATTACCTTTATTATAATTATTATTGCTACAAATGTAGGCCTATATAATTCTATAATTTTGAAAGGATTACACTTTATAGCATTGCTTAACGTATAGCGAATAACGTAAAGTGCACAACGTCTACATATAAACGCGGTATTAAAATATTCAGGACAAACACTTAGAGGCCAGTAATAAAAAACTTCTTCCTATACAACACACGCAACAATCAACAGTGCCCGCCTGCCGATGTAAGACTGAGACACGATATAATAGAATACATACCTGATAATAACGTAATATTCGTCGAGACATAGTTAAAGCTGCGCGATATAATAGAATACATACCTGATAATAACGTATATATTCCTGTCAAGACATAATAAAAGCTACGCGCTATAACGCCATGTACAATAGTTGCCAGTCGGGCTGCAGTGAACGAGAGAACAGACTTCCCTCGTACTTATACTAGCTGTCACCGAATACATATACATTAAACTAAAAAAATATTATATCGCAATTATAGCAAAAGACAATAGACAAGCGGACACGTTTTTGGTTTATCGGTTCAAAACAATATTCGCCAGTCAACGGTAGTCGAGTTAACAATAGCGTACGGTAGATCGCACCATACATATATGTATAAACACATGCGTTTGTATATATCTATGATCGCACGCAATAAGAAGACACTAGAATGCTGATCAGTTCACGGTGCGAGAATAAATACAGATCACAATCACAGAAAGGTTACTACTCGTTATAAAATATAGGTTTACAATACTCATTTACAATACTCGTTTACAGTCGTTATATTAAAACACGCGACACTGGGATATTGCTTTAGTTTGCAACAGTTACTGGTTAGAACATTCTAGTGTAATGTGGTTTGGAACACAGTCATCGACGGGGATGTCAGCCATCTTGCGAAGACTAGTAGTATTCAGCTACCCGCAATGTTTGGCACATTCAGTCACATTTTTGACACGACGCACTTCAATCACAGAGTGCGCGTGATCATGAATTAATTAATAATTAGGTTAACAAATATAACATACAGTCCATATAACAATATTTACAGAGGTCTTGACTGCGTCATTTTTGCAGAAAATATGACAGGAAAATTATCGCCTACGATAATAATGAAAATTATCGTTATGGGATAAGTTTCCTAAGATATTTCATGCAAATAGATTCAGCGTAATAAACTTGTTGCATTTTCGACGATGTTGGTTTGTAGCAAAAAGTTCCCGTTTAGTGCAATATCCCCGAATTCGCTATAGCTGCATCTCTAAGAACTCAAGAGACCCAAATGCATTGGTTTATAACAAATTATAAAAACACAGATATATATAGTATCTACTATGATGTAAAACTTTGGCTTCATTATATATTATCCAGTTGAGCACCCAGCAGCCAACTTACTTACAATGGAAAAAAACATATACAGCCCAATCTATCATCAAAGCATAAATCTAGGTGCTCTATCCGCCTCTCTCACCCGCTATATATATATTATATAGCCTATCACTATAGGTATGATAATATGTGTAACACGATTTCTTTGGTGGTATATAAAATTTAGATAGAATAACGATATTTTATAAGACGCACGCACGCGCGCGCGCGCGCGCGC
>NW_014577322.1:244408-252847 GCF_000485595.1 Priapulus caudatus | reverse complement strand
CAGCCACTAGCAGCTAACAATCGCCGTACTAGCAGCAGCCACTAGCAGCTAACGATCGCCGTACTAGCAGCCGACACTAGCAGCTAACGATCGCCGTACTAGCAGCAGCCACTAGCAGCTAACGATCGCCGTACTAGCAGCAGACACTAGCAGCTAACGATCGCCGTACTAGCAGCAGACACTAGCAGCTAACGATCGCCGTACTAGCCCACTAGCACCCGACGTCGACGTACACGTCCGGAGTCGTCGGCTGCCCTCCACCTCCGTCGCCGCTGCTCCTCACCGCTAGATCCATCGGTGCCGACGTCGCTTCCGCCGGCCGCGATTCCATCGGACACTGGGCGGGCGGATCCCCGCCGCCTCCTGCCACGATGACGAGTCTGTTTGGGAAGGTACCGTGGAGCTGACTGGACGTGTACACGCCGTCGTGCACGCCCTGCTGAAGCGTGTGCGTCAGGTTGTGGCGCCGGAGGTCGCAGTTGCGCCGGAACACCTATTGAACGCAAACGAACGGCCGCGTGAGCTCGCGCACTTTGTCTCGGTTTAGCATCGAAATCTAAGATGGCGTCTGTTAACGATATTTAAGATGCTCACGCCTTCAAATTTTCTGCACCACTGTTTTAACGATGTCTAAATTTTAGATGGCGTCTGTGGTAATTAGGAGTTCAACGATCACGCAATCTTGCCACTGTTTTAACGATGACTAAATCACTGTTTTAACGACGTTTAAATGCACGATGGCGTCTGTGGTAATTAGGAGTTCCACAATCACGCAATCCTGCCACTGTTTTAACGATGACTAAATCACTGTTTTAACGATGTTTAAATGCACGATGAGGTCTGTGGTCATTAGGAGTTCCACAATCTTCACGCCCTCAAATTCTGCGCCACTGTTTTAACGCAGCAGCGAATCTCATTTGCTCTCGATTGATTTATCACCATGCAGACGTTTTTATTGTCTGATTTTCTTGTGAATAGTCTGTTTATTCTTGTGAAAAGAATTTCGTTCGCCTTGTATTAGTGCAGAAGTATCGACGATTTAATTAGCGTGATTAATTAGAACAAATTATTAATCCTAAATTCGTTACAAAAACGCAAAATGGCGATATTCCATCTAGCCACAGACAAGCAGGTTTTGTGATAATTATAGCGGTATAGAGTGACTAGGTACCATGCCCGTACTACGGACGTATGCCAGGCTACAATACATATTATTAGCATGAACACTAATTATTTGCTGTACACGTGCTTCCAATATTATATGTCCGGCTTCAATACATATTAGCACGAGCACTAATATTCCTTGCTGTACATGTGCTCCAAATATTGGTACACATTGGTACACATTGTACGCATTGGCTACACTATACGGCGGCCCTCTCACCTTGCCACAGTCTGCGCAGTTGTACGGCTTGATGTCGGTGTGGGTCAACAAATGCGTCTTCAAGTTGCTGCGTTGGTTGAAGCTTCGTCCGCAGGTCGGACACTTGTGCGGCGAGTCGTCCATGTGCAGGATCTTGTGCACGGCCAACGTGCGAGACTGACAGAATCCCTTACCGCACTCCTGACACTTAAACGGCTTCTCCTTCGAGTGTATGTACCTAAAGATGCGCCAACGCACTCCCGTATTATAAACTTTAAACCTTTTTATGCGAAAATTTTGTCCTGAAATTTGAACAGCTTCTCCTTTGAGTGTATGTACCTATAGATATACGCCAACACGCATGTGAGGTCCTCTTATCATAAACTACCGAAATTTTTGCGACGAATTCGCAAACTTCAATGCTTCGTAAAATTGTTTTTTTTATAGGATGTTAGCTAGCACAACCATACACCTACGTATATCGACACCCGATCCGGTCTGAGAATAATATATATATTATATATAATATAATAATATTATAAAATATAATATAATATAAAATATAATATAATTAATTATATATATATATAATATGTGGTGGCATTAACAACCGGTTACCTGTGATCGCGCAGGTGGTCCTGTCGCCGGAAGGCTTTGTGACATATGTCGCACGTGTAGGGACGCTCGTCCGTGTGCGTGCGTTCGTGGATTAGCAGGTTGTAGGACTTGGTGAAGTGTCGCTGGCAGTATTTACAGATGAACTCTTTCTTGCCTCGGCGCGGGACGGGAGCGCGTCGTGCGGACTTCTCCGCTTGGAAGCGGTGGGGCGGGTACGGGAAACCCCGAAACGGCGCCAACTGAAGTGAAAAGCATGGGTTCATCTCTGGCAGTAATGGAACGGCGTTTTAACGAAAGATTACCGCTGAATATTATTTGTTCACAACTACAGCATTCGTTGAGGACTTACGAGGGTGCTATTGGATGTATAAATTGTTGAGAATGATTCTCAAATCTGTGGTTCGCACGTGCGTTTATATTTATTAATATCATTATAATATTTTATTATATAAATTATTATATAATAATATATAAATATATAATGTATACATAAATTATTATATATATTATTATATATAAATATTAATAATAATAACATTACTTTTTTCTAAAAAAATCGAGGATAGTGGTGTCAGCAAATCGGTTACCTGGCGTTTACTGGGAAACGCTATCTGCTCTGCTGATTTTCTTGTTTCCGCGTCCTCTGTCGCAGCTTTAGCGAGGTGAGCAAAGTCGAATTTTTTCCCAGGAGAAAATTCCGTCCGCGAAGCAAACGGTGGCCCCATTGCCCGAGGAATGTAGTATTCATTCGCCTCATACTGCTTATCAATAGAGAGTATTAAGCGTTAGATATATATATATATATATATAATTATTGCACCTGTGTTCGTTAGATATATGATATAATATATAATCATCCTCTAATAAACAATGTTGAATTAACAATGATATATAACGATATACTTATTGTAACAATGTATATATTTATTACATCGTATTATATCATATTATATATATATATATCTCATTATGTCGGATACCAACTACTCTGGTATACAAATTCTATTTTTTAAAACAGTGTAAGTTTCACGTAAACTTACACTCTATCAAAAAACTATAGAATTGAATTTTTATTGAGGAAAACGTGGACACTTCGTTTTATACCTTGATGAAAGGCACGCCCTCGCGGTAATCCCCAGTGCGGGCTGACGCTGGCATCTGAATATCGGTGATGGACATCGGAGGGTAGGAACATGGGTACGCCCAACCGCCCATACCGGAGCAGGCCATCGGGAAAATCGGATACGCGGCCGGCGAAATGTGCGGATAGACGGGCATGGGAATGTGGATAGGATGCGTGGAGTAGCCATCCAACATCGGGTGAAACCCGCTCAGTCCTATCGCAGGCGACAGCACCCCACTAGGAAACAAATCCGTCGCTGGAGGGCGCTGTTGTACGTGCAGACTCGCTACTGCGGCGGATGTGGGCGTGAGAGGTGGCGTCGGTGGAACTCTGTTCTCCGTTCGCGTCTCCGCTGCAACAAAAAAAACATCATCGATGAAAACGTGATGAATAAACACACCGACCGTTGTTAGTCACATCCGCCATCTTTGGTAAACAAGAGCGAGAGGTATCGCGGTCTAACATTTTAGCGTCTAATGTGTAAGAAGGCTGCCCAGCTAGGACCTGTGTATCATAACTAGCTCTAGTACTATAGCAGCAGGCCTGCGGCAACTGTACGCGGGCTATAGTACTAGAGCTATATGTCATAACATGATAACACGAGTGTATATTATATTGATATATATATATATATATATATATATATCAAGAGCGTATTAAGCATATATTGTAGATATTGTACGGTCTTGTAGATATATATATATATATATATATATATATATATATATATATATATTATACACTCCTGATAATAATACACCCAGGCTCACAGCAACAGCGATTTACTACGACGTTACATTTTCTGGATTCTTTTACACCGCACTGGAATGCAAAAATCTAAGTGTTATAATGGATGTCTATTTTCCTTTTAAATTGGCTCTTAGGCTAATTGCAACCGCGCGAAGCACACTCGAAGAAAAAACCCCGATAACGAGCTCTTCGAATTTCGCTATACGTGCGTGCTCGTGACATCGTCTCTAGCAATGACAGCTGGTCTGAATAACCACAGGCATCAATATTTAAGTTACAACATTTACGATATTTGAATATAATACGCGCACCGAACAAACCTCGCCAGCTGCGTTCGCGAAATAACCGCGAATGAGGGTTTCTAGTGCGCGTGCAGCGAACGAACGCTGTGTATTTGGACAAGATGTTTTTAGTTAAATTAGTGTACGCCTTTTTAAACACGATAGTAGTTCGGGAAGCATTAGATGCTATCGGAGCTAGTAAATGTTTCACAATCAGCGTTTAGTAAGCGTTCCCGACTCTTTCTAGTAGGCACACGGTGTCATAAATCAGTAACCGATCTTGCGATATATGCCGTCTCGAAAGACTAAGGGTTGGGTTGACAAGCCATGCTAACTATAATACACATATCTCCATCGCCTATCACGTGTAAATTGAAATTGTCGGCGCTCACGCAGTATTTCATGTCATCATTCGTTAATGAAATATCACATCAGTGTGGAAGGCATGGATAGTGTATGTACTTGAGTGAGAATGATAGAAAAGGATACGGAAAGAGACCGAGTGAGAGCGAGAAGGCAAGAGAGGAGGGAACGAAGAATCCCGGTAGAGAGGGAGAGATGCAGGGAGCCAGAGAAAGAGAGAGAGCAAGTGCGGGTGGAAGGAGAAGAGAGATATAGATCTAGAGGGGCAAGGGAGAACACTGTAAAAGAAAGCTAGTATGCGAATGAGACCCAAAATATATCTCTCGACTAACATTAGTAGCAGCTACATTTCCGCATCACGTAAAATCAAGAATTAATAATAGAAGACTACGTATCTACTACAGAAGACATACTTTCTATTATAGACTCTTGGTAAAATCAAAGACCATATATACTATATAGTATATAGTATTAAGTATATAGGGTCTTTGGTAAAATGCAGCCTAGCTTGCGAGACGAAGAGACACGTGGGGTTAATTCGCACGTCTTCCTATATCAAAGCTACACATACGCATCACATCCCCCACCCCTTCCAACACCTGCAGACTCCCGCTGCGTGGCTCAATCATCTGGTAGCTCTTTCCCGGGTTCTCGCTACAACTCTATCTATACCAGATAACCATATATATACTAACATACTATAACCAGTGCCAACTCTAAATAACCTATACTATATGCAGTTGATAGCGTAAACGCACGCATCTGTAGTTACAGACTCCAGCAGCAGCGCGATCGTGTGATAATTGCTCGCAGGCCGCTTGTCGTTGCTGTGCGCCCCGCTACCGTGCTGACGTCACTGACCCCACGCAGTCGCAGACGCTGATGGCGACAGAGCCAGGCGTGCAGCGCGTGTGTATCTGCTGCCATCCCGCGCGCTCTCACGCTCTCGGTCACATGGCGGTCCGAGGCGGTGCGAGGCGGTGTGAGGCGGCAGGGGGCAAGGTGTCACCGCTACCAGGTACCGCCTGGCAGCGACAGGATACCAGCTGGCGCGCTCGTCGTGACCCGACCACGGCAGCTCCCGGAGACCAAAATCGACTAGACTTGCACCCGCGTCTCTCCGAATCCTCACTACACCATAGACTATCAACACAGTGAAAAGACGGCGGTAACCGTCTATCGAGTCGCGAGCGCCACTCGGTTATCTCTTATCTGTACTCGCCGGCAAAAAAACGCGCGCGATCACGATCAGCAGACGATATCTATAGATCGACTGCCACTACGTGTCGAAAACTTATAACAGCGCCAATTAATACACAGTGGATAGCATTTTATCGGCCGCGCACATAGACTGACCCCACAGAGTCGTTAAGATTCCCTTTGGGCTCGGTTACTGGGACGTTACAGTCCGTCTAGACCACGCGTACGCTTGTCCGGGCGAGCGATTTAGAAAATGCAGGATCCTGCGCTCGCGCTCGGATACCGTGAAAGCAAGCGGGGGCTAGAGAACGGCAGACCGGCGCAATATATCACGGAGCAAGTCTGCATCTGTGGCAGTTACGACCCGCGCCAAGGCATCATTAGAAATTTGCCAAACTGCTTTCGTGAATGACGAAAAACACTTGCGCTCACTTTGGAAGCACTTTCCGTCGATTGCCTACGACAAATATTTACGTTATGGGCCGTATAATTGCACTACTGTATACAGGTAGGGCCCCCAAGTTGTTACAGGCCGCCTAGATGTACACATGCAACTGAAATTCGGCGCTCTTCCAATAACTCGTGTCTCGTATTACTAAGATAGAAGACACGCGTCGTATGGGAATTCGTACACGATTCCATCTCCCTTCGCTTTTACCCGTGTTTGAACCCGTTGATTACCCGTGTTGATTGGACCAGGAAAATTACGCAACCTCGGGCAGAGTTTATATAAACGATGATTGTTATTAAATCTTTATTGCATGTAATTCAAATACATATACATGTACTGAGGACAGTCTTTTTCATGGAGGAAAAAACGTGATTGATGCAATAGTGATCGCCCCGACTAAATTAACGATTGCTTGTATATAACGCGCTATGTCACTTGGATGGAAAATGCTAGATGCTATACCGACAACTATGGCAGGCTCATCTCCTGTGTCGCTATTATTTTAAATTAATAATAATTTATTATATAGGGGCAATATTATTAATTACTGACATGTTCGATATGTATATATGGTGGAATCGTATTTATTTCAATAAAAGAAACAATTTTCATTGAAATTCATAATGTACAGTGCCAGGCGTATGATCTACAATGATTACAGACGTATAACGTACAAAGATGGGCTTATATAACACAATAATACGCGTATGGCGTGCAGTAATAATGCGATGGATACGCCCAAGAGGTAATAAAACACTATTATTATATAGGTAAGGTTATTATATAGCAAGCAAATTATATAGGTATATAATAATAATGTATTATTAACATTATTATAATATTATGTATTATTATGCGTGTAATTATAATGTAATAACACATTATTATAATACTAAATAATGTACGTTTAGCTTTTTGATATGGAGATGGATGCACGTTTAAATATGCGAAATCTACGCGAGAGATACCCAGTAGAAGATTACGCGCGTTGGCTGGTAGCAGGGGTGAATAATTTGTCCCCTACTGGTTGCAAGCACACTCAGCAACCAAACATCTGGTCGCGTGTGACATGTGCAGAAACAGGTGAATTGTAGTTGAGAGTGTCGAGAGATCGATGCGTCATCATATCGGTACCATGGCGACTGCATGTTGCCATTCCCACATTTGTTAGCCGTTACTTGATGAGTTGTGTTAGCAGCCGAACGTTCGGCTTGCTACAAGAGCGGCAATCCATCACGGCTGGTCAACACTCCAACCGACAGGCGTACACAGGTATATAATGTTCAGCGTATTTTACTGCAACGCCCTAAGTTCGTTGCTTCACGAGCCACTGAGGTCTGACGCACAGGAAGCGAGCAGACGCAAACAGCACAACTAGGTTAGTTCGACCAGTGTGCCTAAGGCATCGTAATACTAATTACTATTACATGTATTTAATAATTATATTAATTAAATTACTATTGAATTACAATTGTAATTGCTATTGTAGTGCTGTAAACCCATAGCCACAAGTTCATATTATCAAGAGTACATGATAGAGATCTCTATTATGTACTACTGATATTATACAGACATAGAGATGCCGCATCTGATCAGAGGGTTTTGCAACACTATCACTGGCCGAATCAAACGGTAGCATTTGATGTGTTTGGCAGACGAACGACGTGTGATTGCTCCGGACATGTCTAAGACCCGTTGATTCGTGTTTCTTGTCTCGCAGCGCCCGCGCACAATGATGAATTGTAATAAAGTGAAATTAATTCGTCTACACCGATCCGGGAAACTGGCGAGTTTTTGTCTACAGCGTTATACCGCACACATCCGCGAATTAACGATCGAATTAATTGGCACAGCATACATGATGTGAGCGAATGAAAATATGGCGCTCGAATGTCTTTAACGTTGGAATGCTGTGGTAATGTACTGAAGGTGATTGTACGATTAAATCCCAGTCTATACTATAAACTTTACGCCAATCCGTCGGCGCGATTTTGTTCATGCCTTTTCTCCTAGTCCGATCTCCTTCGCTATCGCGCTCGCTCTCACTCGCTCCCTTTCCCTTTCCTTTTCCCATTTTTATTCCACTCTCCCTCTTTCTATTTATCTCTCAATACCCTATCTCTCTCTTTTCTCTTTCTCTTTCTCTCTTTTTCTCTCTCGCTCTCTCTTTCTTTCTCTCTCTCTCTCCCTCTCTCTCTCGGTCCTTCGCTGTCTCTCTCTCCCTATTCTATCTCTCTCTCTCTCCCTCTCTCTCTCGGTCCTTCGCTGTCTCTCGCTCTCTCTCTCTCCC
>NW_014577322.1:241384-243801 GCF_000485595.1 Priapulus caudatus | reverse complement strand
GATGAGTGAGAGAGCGGGGGAGCGATGGTGGGTGGGTGAGGGGAGCGCGTGGGTGAGGGGAGTGAGGATGAGTGAGAGAGCGGGGGAGCGATGGTGGGTGGGTGAGGGGAGCGCGTGGGTGAGGGGAGTGAGGATGAGTGAGAGAGCGGGGGAGCGATGGTGGGTGGGTGAGGGGAGCGCGTGGGTGAGGGGAGTGAGGATGAGTGAGAGAGCGGGGGAGCGATGGTGGGTGGGTGAGGGGAGCGCGTGAGTGAGGAGAGTGAGGATGAGTGAGAGAGCGGGGGAGCGAGGGTGGGTGGGTGAGGGGAGCGCGTGGGTGAGGGGAGTGAGGATGAGTGAGGGAGCGGGGGAGCGATGGTGGGTGGGTGAGGGGAGCGCGTGGGTGAGGGGAGTGAGGATGAGTGAGAGATCGGGTGTGAGGATGAGTGAAGGAGCGGGGCAGCGAAGGTGGGTGAGTGAGGGGAGCGCGTGGGTGAGGTGAGTGGTGAGGTGGAGAAGTTGAGGGTGCGCACACGGCTAGGAAACCGTGCACGTTATGGGGAGAGTGAATTGCAGAACGTATATAGATATATAGTATAAGACGTAGACATAAGATAAGGCGAGGTATCGGATTTATGGCAAGATGGGAACACATGGGGGGAAATTCTAGAAACCATGTAGGAAAAGGTTTAGACGCCGAGGCCACTATAATATCAAGAGCATATAAAGTAGCTTCTTTATATGCTCTTGATAATATCATATACCTTCAAGAGCGTATTAAGTATACTTAATAAGTATACTTACTTAATAAATATACTAATAAGTATACTTAATATATAATACGTATTAAGTATACTTAATACGCTCTTGGAGGTATACATATTATAATGGCCTCGGCGTCTATGGGGGAAACGTAAGGGGAGCGGAAATTTAGATCGCACGGACGAGAAAGAGCTGAAAGTATGTGGATGCACGACTGGAGATGGAAGAACTACAAAGGCAGTGCTGAACTGAGCCATGCGCCCGCAAATTTTACAAAAGTAGCGATGAATTAAGCAATCCGAGCTTATTGGATTTTAATCAAATCAATATTTCGAAATAGGGTACATATGTTTACAGCTGTTTAGTAGTTAAAGAAGAAAACTGCCTTTCACACTCGTCAAAAAATATTAGCCAGGCTACACTTTTCCTGCCGCATATGAAACCGAGTAGGTTAGCGATGATCAAGTACCTATAAAATCATCCATCCAATCAAATCAAATCAAATCAATCCAATCCAATCAGCATCCAATGCGTGTCAAACGTCTTTGTCATTACTCACCCCTTGTCTATATCCATATGGAAGCTATAGATATAGATATCCCCGGCTAGAGTGTCTAACGTTTATACCAAAGAAAGGGAATATTTCTAAACCGTACTCGATCACCGTCCACATTCTCTATCTTTCCCGTGTTTATCCTGTGTGTGATAGTGAGTATTACGAGGTTGTACAACCATTACTGCAAGCAACGCATAGATCCAATAAATCAGTTAACACTAACACCGAAAACTAACCTGGTACATGTGATAGCCTTGACCAATATTGTAGAATTCCCTACAATATAATTTAAAAAAAATATCTTCAAGAACCAATAATCTGTCGAGCAGTAATACTCCAGTACCGGATATGAGCTACCTATAACTCTCGCCACTAGGGGAATGTTTTATCCCATATATAGTAGTATCAAGCTGCGTTGGTTTACCGAAGAAGTGCGGACACAGCGGCAACTATGGCGAATTTACTCAAAGTCAAACACGTACTGCCCAGCACCAATGCCGACTCGTCGGCGGACCTCTCTAAAGTTTGTCGGCTCTGTGAAGTAAGCGCTGCTACCTGTTCCCGATAAGGACAGGCCGACAGAGAAAATTAAATATTTGCTGTGATTTATGCGCGGATAACGGAGGAGCCGTGTGTGTGAAAATATGCGTTGCTTGCTGCGCCTTGTAGCGGCACTATATGCATCACATATCACGCACATGAGGCCATATTATATATATATATATAAACTAAGCAGCTTCATGAGTTATACACCGCCATGGTTTCCGGAGCATTCATTTCCGGCCGTAAATGTTCCTCGTGGATGGTGTGGTGTTGTGTGTGTGTGTGTGTGTGTGTGTGTGTGTGTGTGTGTGGTTTGTGGTTTGTGCGTGTGCGGTGTGCGCTGTCGTGCGGTGTGTTGATGGGTGGTGTGTGTGGTAGTGTAGTTGGGTACCGCGCATGTGGCGTGGCTGCGAGCGGCCGTGCGGCGGCGCGTGTGTGTGCGCCTCGTGAGTGCATCCGTGATCCCGTACCCTACCATCGCCGGATCTGTATACTGTCTCCCATACCAGGATAAATGTTCCTCTGATCTCTGCTGTTAATGACAAGCAGTGAAGATGCCGGACCCTAAATCCGTCTT
>NW_014577322.1:221414-239523 GCF_000485595.1 Priapulus caudatus | reverse complement strand
GATATAGAATATAATTAGATAATATATATTATATATATATAATATACTCTATACTTCACGCGCTATGATCTCTATTACCATATAAACAAATCGCAATAAATGAATAAATATATAATTAAATATATATATATTAAAAAAAATTTCAGACAAAATATTTGCACGATAAATATTTTTAATCATACTGTTCTTTTCATCGGCGGCACTGGTTTCATATTGAATTATTTCACGAAACCTGGCGTTACCCATTACTCGCTGTAGAAAAAGGGCACGAAATTTATTGCTGTTGGATCCATGGAAGTATCCAGATGCATTTGGGCCGTTTTATTAATACAAATGATGATAATGCAACACAAATTCTATTTACTTACCAAAGTCTAATAGTTGCTATACACTCTATCGCTTAACCAATTCGACGAAAAAGCTCGCCTCATGGTGCTACTTTGCAACACACAATGTCACCGCACGCAACGGTCACTTGCCGCAAAAAACTCGCCAGAAAAAATAGAGAAAGACAAGAAACCTCCACCTTTCCATTCTTACCTCAAACTGCATTACTTCGCGAATTATATACATGAAATTCAAATCATTGGAAACATTTGGCAGTCGAATACGAATTTGTGTTTATCTATCATATATTTTATATTAAATAAAACGGCCGTAGTACGAATCCAAGCTGGCCTGCGCTCATTCCTAGTACGACTTACAAACGCACGGATGCGATACCATATCAATACCGTTAAGTCGTTATCAGTGCGTATAGCGATAAGGTGCGCAAACAAATACGCACCTTTTATAGTATTATAATTGATATGAATTAGCTAGCACTAACAGCATGTAATCAATTGTACCATACGACGGTACTTCGCTCTGAATCACAGGCAATAGGGTGCGGTAGTAATGGACGTCATTACATGAGACGCTCGAAACGAACGGGACGATGCCACGCACCTTCTTCGCACATGAGTGAAGAAGCGAGAAGGTAACTAATGAACTAGGTTGCGTTAGGGTTATGTTTAGGCAGTCATGCGTTAGGGTTAGGATTAGGGTAGTTAGGGTTGCCTCCGACCGGCACTCGGACTGCTCTCTCACGTCTAGGATGCAGCCACGCACCTTCTCGCCCACGTAGTGACAGAAGCGAGAAGTCTATAACTATCTTGTGGATATCCCAACGGTACATCCATAAAACACATGTTCATCAATATTATCAGCACGTCCGTATCACTATATATTTGGTGACTGTCCTGTTGTTGTGAATCCAGGCAATTAGTTTACGCCGACATCAATAGTTTCGATTACGCGGACCAGGACGCGTCAAACTCTTTATTTGACAATTGAGCTGGATTGCAATAACTGGCCTTTTGCAGTGAATATTGCTTTGTCTAGGTTTATATAGATACACCTATTAACCCAACAAGCAGTAGCGGGACCAAAACAAGAAAACCAACAGAGCTACCATCACTCTGTTGGTTACATGATTGCATCTAATGATTCCTATTGAACAACAGGTCAACTTGATCAGCATGCTACTGTGAGCGCCATATTTCACAATGAAACAGACAGTAACCATAAAGCACAAATTGTATTAACTATAATGGGCCTATTAATCTCTCAAATTAATTCTCGAATTAAACTCCTTTATTGCTTTAATATAATAGGTAATTAAATTATCACGTAAATGCGCCGTTCAATTGCTCCTCTGCCAACACACACTGCGGCGAAACTCGGTAAACTATAAAAGACCTGTTGTGAAGTATTGTGGCCGCAGTGCCAGTTTGTGTTTATTTACTATCATTCTCTCTCTATACACACAACACACACACACGACACACACACACACACACACACACACACACACACACACACACCAAGTGCCTTTGAACTTCGACGACACACGCCGATCGCTTACCGTTTCGCTGCGCCCGCAGCACTTGTGTCTGTTTGGCACTACGTCTCCAGCATCATGACCCCCCGTCTGCATTGCTACAGCGAAGACATCGATCCGCCAATCTTCAAAGAATGTCATCTTCTTCTTTTACTCTATTTCTTCGTCGTCACTTTCTGCGACTTTCACCGAGCTTAGTCGCACTTCGCCAGCCACGCTCTCCGGCTCAACCAACTGTGAATGATAGGCTGGTTGGCCACACCGCTGGTTTAATATGCGCCGTACAAGACAAACAACGGTGTTTGCTACCACTCACGCGAACAGCGGAGTGCGACCTATGACTGCCTGTGACCTCCACGTCAGCGAATGCACGCGCGGTGGTGGGTGGGCGGGTACTTCATCTACGAGCTCGCTCTCTATCGCCCTCCCCGTTTCTCCTAATACATTGCCTAGGGAGAGAAAGAAGAGAGAAGTAGAGAGAGGAACAGAGGAGCGCCGAGAGGAGAAGAGAGAAAGAAGAGAGGAGCAGAGCACGTGAGAGAGATAGAAGAGAGAGAGAGAAGAGAAGGATGGAGAGAGAGGACCGAGCGAGTAAGCAGAGAGAGTGAGGAGGAGCGAGGCTCGACGAGCAGACCGAGGAGGATGAGACACCAGCCAGAGAGAGGAGGAGAGAGAGTGGACGTGGGTTTACGCCGTATTGTATTGCTTAGATTGGAGGCAGAGCCAAGAATTCGGATTTTTGAGGATAGAAGAAGCGGCTCTTTGCGTTTTCACTGTAATTAGACTTACGCCAAGTTACGATATACGCTCATCTAAACGCCGTAAACGCCCCCCATCTCATCGTCCCGTATCGTATATATTTATTTACGCAGTACAAATCATTCGATATATTCTACGCGCGCTAATCTGATCACCGTTCACTGCGAGCCAGCAATTAGCAGGCGAGTGGTGCGTGAGTTTGAGTACGTGTCCCATCAATGTTTCCTTCCACCCACGCTTATGATGATCAGCAGCCAATAGGTAAGTCACCAGGCTTGTGGTGTGTGTGTGCGTCGGTTGTCGTGCTGGGTGTGCTGTGTGTGGTGTGTGTGTAGTGTGTGTGTGTGCGTGTGTGTGCTGTGTGATGTGTGCTGTGTGTGTGTGTGTGTGTGTGGTGTGTGTGTGAGTGTGTTTTGGTGGCTGTGCTGACCGGCGTGTGCTCGGTGTGTGTGTGTTGTGTGTGTGTGTGTGTTGTAGTTCCGCTGTGTGTGTGGGTTGTGTGTGGTGTGTGTGTGTGTAGTGGATGTGTCGCTGTGGTGCTATGGTGTGGCGACCCTGTGCTGCTGTGTGTGTGCCGCGTTGTGGTGTGTGGTGCTGTGTGTGTGTGTGTGTGTGTATGTGTGGTGTGTGGGGGGGGGAGCGCGTTACTGTCCGTAAATACCGGGCGACTATCACATTCCTAAAGTTACGGTTTAAATAAGTTGATCTTATCCTCAAGCTTCCACGTATGTGTTGGAAGTACTGTCTACCGGCTTACGTTTGATATTATAAAACATTTTTTCTACGAGTGCCACTGATTAATAAATAGGCTGATCTCGTCCTATATTAAATGACTCACACCTCGGTTTGAAATGCGGTATATGTATTGTGATAGTGAGATTAGCAGCCTCGCACCAATTGAACGCATTTATTCCATTATTGTTCGATTGGCCATTCTTAAAAAAAGAGTATATTATCATAATTATTATATTGTTATTAAAATGAAATAATAATTATTAAGTTATAAAGCGCAATGAGAGCAATACTATGCGGCGTTCTTCCCTACTATTATCGTCCCCACCTTCGCCACTCCCCCAACCTTTTCTAGTATGTTTCTATACTTGTCATAAATGTCACCGCACGCCTATTATTCTATCGCTCACAAAGTCGACTTCTTAAATTATTTAATCCCCTGACCCACCTCTTTCTCCTTCTTTCTTCTCCTCTCTTTCGTTTCTTTCATATCTTCTCTCTCTCTCTCTCTCTCTCTCTCTCTTTATCTATTCTCTCCTTCCCCTCTCTCTCTCCCGCTTACGTATAGAAGCTTTTGTAGATAGATCAATGTTCTAGCAACCCATTACTTGATCGCATTTCTTTTCTAGGGAAAAATGCTATATGTCGGGATATAAGGAGGTATAATAATAGACTATCTATTTATTTATATAGATTTATTCCTATTCTTATATAGAATTAATTATTATTATATAGTTATCTATTATTATATAATTATCTCATTATTATATAGAATTATCTATTATTATATAGATTATTTCATTATATATATAAGATTATTCCTATTCATTATATAGAACCAAGGGGGGGGGTTTTTATCTATTATTAAGTAGATTATCCTATTATTATATAGATTATTCTATTGTTATATAGATTAATTTATTATTATATAGATCTATTCTATTAATTATATAGATTATTTCATTATTATATAGATAGTCTTATTATTATATGTAGTTATCTAATTATTATATAGCATTATCTATTATTATATTAGACTTATTATTAATTATATAGATTACTATTCATTATTATAGATTATCTATCTATCTATATAGATTATATTATTATAATAGATTATCTGATTATTATATAGATTATCTATTTATTTATCATAGTTATCTTTATTCTATATAGACTATTTAGCTTGTATATAGATTATTTATTCATTACTATATATTTATTCTATTATTATATAGATTTATCTATTTATTTATAGATTATCTATTATTATATAGCATTATCTAATTATTATATAGATGTATTTATTCATTATTATAGGATTATCTATTATTATATAGATTATTTTATTGCATTATAGTAGATCTATCTACTATTATATAGCATTATGTTTATTATATAGATTAGCTAATATATATATTATAGATTTATCCTCCTATATATTAGATTTATTTATTATTATATAGCGATTATCTCAAAGTTGTATTATAAACTTTAAGATTCTATGTCTTTTTCTTTAATTATTTATATCGATTATTTCACTTATCTATATAGATTCATCCTATTATTATATAAATTATTGTATATTACTATAGATCTATCTATTATGTTTATAGGGGGGGCGGGGGGGGCGGGGGGGGGGGGGGGCGGTTTTATCTAATTATTATATAGATTATTTATTACTCTATATAGATTATTCTATTTAATTATAATAGATATACTCTATTATTATATAGATTATTATATTCTATACTAGATTATCTTTTATTATATTAGATTATTTCTTATTATACTAATTAATCTATCATTATATAGATTATATCATATTATATAGTTATCCTCAATTATGATATAGATTATCTCATGTATTATAATAGATTATTTATTGTTATATAGATTATCATATTAATTATATAGTTATTTATTTTATATAGATTATCTATTATCCAAAACGACAAAGCCCCCCCCGTGCTGCCCGCGCACCCCCCAGCTAAACTCAGACTAACACAACAGCCGAAACCTCCCCACCCCCCAACCCCCCCAAACACCGGCGAACATACACCGCGCTCCGGCCCGCCCCTAACGGCCCCCACCACTATAATAGCATTTATACTATTATATTATATAGATTAATCTATTATTAATATAGCATATCTATTGATTATATAGAGTTATTTATTATTATATAGTATTATCTATTATTATATTAGATTATCTATTATTTACTGTTATAGATTATTGATTAATTATATAGAATTATCTAATTCTTATATGAAGATTATCTATTATTATATAGACTATTTTATTTATTATATAGATTATCTATTCATTATATAGATTATCTTATTTTATAATAGATTATCTATTAATTATTAGATTCTCTATTATTCATATAGATTATTTAATTTATATAGATTATTCTATTTTATATAGATTATTTATTATTATATGATTTATGTATTATTTATTAGATTATCTATTATTATATAGATTAATATATTATTATAGAGTTATTATTTATTATTTATATAGGAGTGCTATCTATTATTATATTAATTCATCTATCTATTATGTAGGATTACTTTATCTATTAATATAGATCTATCTATTATATATAGATAATATCTTTTATTAATACACTTCCTACATGATATAACAATGTGGTAATATCGATAATAACGATACGCGTAGGGTTTAATTGTCTGTCTGTCTGTCTGCTCTGTCTGTCTGGTCTGTCTGTCTGTCTTGCCTGTCTGTCTGCCTGCCCTGCCTCCTGTCTGCTTGTCTGCCTGCCTGTCTGCTGTCATGCTGCATGCCTGATGCCTGCTGATCACCTGCCGTGGCCTGCCCATTACCAGGCGTAACATCATGTTCGTCTGTCTGGTCTGTCTGTCTGTCTGTCTGTCTGATCTGTCCTGTCTGTCGGTCGGTCCGTCCGTCGTCCGTCCGTCCGTCCTGTCCGTCGTCCCGTCCGTCCGTCCGTCCGTCCGTTTTGTCTGTCAGTTCATCCGTCCGTCCGTCCGTCCGTCCGTCCGTCCGTCGTCCGCCCGATCGCGTCCGTCCGTACGTCCGTCTGTCTGTTTGTCTCGTCTGGTCTGTCTGTCTGGTCATGTCTGATCACCTGTCCTGCCTGCCTGTCTGTCCGTCCGGTCCGTCCGTCGTCGCCGTCCGTTCAGTCCGTCCGTCCCCGTAAATGTCCGATCCGTCGGTACCGATTTCATCTGTTGTCCGCCGTCCGTCTGTCTGTCTGTTATCATGCTCCTGTCTGTCTGCTCTATCTCTCTTCGCTCCGTAGTCTTCGGTTGACAGATTGACTTTGCTCCGCCCGATATACAGCACGACGAAAGAATCACCCGCCAATACTATCCATTTTTAACCTGTTCGCCATGATTCATCCCCACCGTGTACGGGGGGCAGGTAAAATCAAGTGGGCAGGTAAACACGGCGCCCGACCCGTAAGCGGGATCACAAGCCGGCATCGGCAGGTGGGGGGCGGCCGACATCAAAACGGAGAAGTATGCGCGAACCAGACCTGTAGATCCACCCCGCCGGGTCTGCCACTTGCGTTTTTGGCTCGAAACATCCGTACAAAACTTCTGTACTTCTGTAGATTTCTTTCAGCACGCTTCCCTTGTATCGTGTTTTCATTATTCTCTTCCTTAACTATCTTCTCTTGCACCAGATCGCTGTCTTTGCTTTCAATTTCTCAGCTTGACCATTGTCCGCTATGGTCAGCGATCTCTTCTCACTATTAAAACAATCGATCACGTTAATACCATCGTTTAGTTCCTTGTGCTTTAACTATTATTTAACTAGTAGTTAAATATCGATGGCCATCGTCTTTCACGTTTGCTACGTGCCCTAGCACTGCTCTCAATCCTTCTGTCCATCTATGCCCCTTCTCTCACTCCCTCTGTCTCTCTATGTCCACTCTCTCACTCCCTCTGTCCCTCTATGTCGCCTCTCTCACTGCCTCTGTTCCTCCATGTCCCCTCTCTCATTCCCTCTGTCCACCTATGCCCCCTCTCTCACTCCCTCACTCCCTCCATGACGCCTCCCTCACTCCCTCCATGTCCCCTCTCTCACTCTCTCTGTCCCTCTATATCCCCTCTCTCACTCCCTCTGTCTCTCTATGTCCCCTCTCTCACTCACTCTGTCCCTCTATGTTCCCTCTCTCACTCCCTCACTCCCGCCATGACGCCTCTCTCACGCCTTCTGTCCCTCTATGTCCCCTCTCTCACTCCCTCTGTCTCTCTATGTCCCCTCTCTCACTCACTCTGTCCCTCTATATCCCCTCTCTCACTCCCTCACTCCCTCTATGTCTCCGCTCTCACTCCCTCTACCCATCTATGCCTCCTCTCTCACTCCCTCACTCCCTCTATGTCCTCTCTCTCACTCCCTCACTCCTTCTATGTCTCCGCTCTCACTCCCTCTACCTATCTATGCCTCCTCTCTCACTCCATCTGTCCCTCCATGTCCGCTCTCTCACTCCCTCTGTCCATCTATGTTCCCTCTCTCACTCCCTCTACCCACCTATGCCCCCTCTCTCACTCCTTCTGTCCCTCTATGTCCTCGCTCTCACTCCCTCACTCCCTCAATGACGCCTCCCTCACTCCCGCTATGTCCCCTCTCTCACTCCCTCTGTCCCTCTATATCCCCTATCTCACTCCCTCTGTCTCTCCATGTCCTCTCTCTCACTCCCTCTGTCCCTCTATATCCCCTCTCTCACTCCCTCTGTATCTCCATGTCCTTCCGTCCGTCCGTCTGTCTGTCTGTTGATCTGTCTGTCTGTCTGTCTCTATCTCTCTTCGCTCCTACGTCATTCGTTGACAGTTGAATTTGCTCGGCCGTATAAGGCAGAAAGATCACCCGCAATCTATATTTATTACCAGTTCGCCATGATTCATCCCCACCGTGGACGGGGGGCAGGTAAAATCAGGGGCAGGTAAACACGGGCCGACCGTAGCGGGATCACAGCGGCATCGGCAGGTGGGGGCGGCGACATCAAACGAGAAGATGCGCGGTGAGTGGGTGCACTCTCTCACCTAGCGGCTACAACAAACGCGTGGAGGTGCGGTGATGACAACACGTGTTCGCGTACACGCGCCTCCGCAAGCCCTTTCTCCGTTCTCCACCGCTGTTTGCGGTCACCAAGACAACGAGGAGGCCGCTCGTTACTTCTCCGCGTGACCCGACATCTAGCGGGCTTCTTTTTATTTACGAGTTTGTGTGTGTGTTTATTTGTTTATTTGAATGCGTTTTTTCCGTTTTGTGATTTTTTACATTTTTGTTTATTTGTTTATTTGTATGGGTTACAGAACGTAGCAGGAGATACCGAGAATGGAGGGGGGGGGACTTGCTCTGACATGAGCCCATCGTCGGTACTGAGACTGACTCAGTGACTCCTATATAACCCTGAAAAATCGACATTATTACCTCTGTACGAATAACGAAACTTGAATGCTGATCTTCGAATGCTGTTTATGAGAGATTTTTTGTTTGTCATCATCAACAGTATATATATTTACAAAATGGTTCGTATCCGTTACCGATCGCGAGTGTGTGTGTGTGTGTGTGTGTGTGCTTTGTGAGTACGAACCGAGGCCACTTCTGTGACGCGTAAGCACACTAGATGTCGGATGAAACCGTCAAAGCGTGCGCGTTCAAGTTCACACATAACTTATGAGTGAAGAGGTTTAGCGCACTGAGGTAGAAGCGTAGTAGGGGTTTCATATATATAGTTCATGATAGTCGAGGGCGCGTTGATCGGTGGTGTATACATTGGCTGGGATGGGCTGTCATGGCTAGATTGCACAGGTGCTACGTGCACACACCTGTATACACCTGAAGAGCTTTCCCAACTAACAGCTTCTGAGTAACACCCATGTTGCCGATTATTTCCCCGTAATGTTCCTCGTGTGTGTGTGTGTGTGTGTGTGTGTGTGTGTGTGTGTGTGTGTGTGTGTTGCACGATAAATATTTTTAATCATACATGTTCTTTTCATCGGGGCACTGGTTTCCTATTGAATTATTTTACGATAACCTGGTTACCATACTCGTGTAGAAAAAAGGGCACGAAATTTTATTGCGTGGATCAGGGAAGTATCCAGATGCATTTGGGCCGTTTTATTAATACAATGATAATAAATGAACACAAATTCTATTTACTACCAAAGTCTTAATAGTTGTATACACTCTATCGCTTAACAATTCGACGTAAAAGTCGCTCAGGTGCTACTTTGCAACACACAATGTCACCGCACGCACGTCATTGCGCAAAAACTCGCAGAAAAAAATAAAGAAAGAAAGAAACCTCCACCATTCCATCTTCCTCCAAACTGCATTTACGTGGAATTATTATACAATGGGGTCCAAATCATTGGAACATTGGCAGTCAATACAATTTGTGTTTATCTATCATTATTTTATTAAAATAAAACGGCCGTAGTACGATCAAGTGCCTGCGATCATATCCTAGTACAACTTACAAACGCACGGATGCGATACCATATCATACCGTAAGTGTTATCAGTGGTAGGATAGTGCGCAAACAAATACGCACTTTTATAGTAGTATAATGAATGAATTAAGCTAGCACTAACAGCATGTAATCAATGTATACATACCGACGTACTCGCTCTGAATCACAGGCAATAGGGTGCGGAGTAATAGGACGTCATTACATGAGCACGTCGAACGAAGGACGAAGCCACGCACCTTCTCGCCACATAGTGAGAAGCGAGAAGGTAACTAATGACTAGGTTGCGGTTAGGGTTATGTTTAGGGTCATGGTTAGGGTTAGGATTAGGGTTAGGGTTGCCCCGACCAGGCACTACGACTGTTTCACGTCGTAGGATGAAGCCACGCACCTTCTCGCCACGTAGTGAGAAGCGAGAAGGTAACTATAAATACTTGTGGATATCCTAGGGTTACATCATAAAACACATGTTCATCAATATTATCAGCACGTCGATCACTATATTGGTGACCTGTCTGTTGTGTAATCCAGACAATAGTTCGATTACGCGACAAATAGTTCGATTACGCGACCAGACGCGTCAAACCTCTTATTGCACAATGAGCTGGATTAGCAATACTGCCTCTTGCAGTGAATATTGTTCGTCAGGATTATATAGATACACTAATGTAACCCAACAAGAGTAGGGGACCAAACAAGAAAACCCAACAAGAGTACCATACTCCTGTTGGGTTACATGATTGCATCTAATGATTCTATAACAACAGCTCAACTTGATCACATGTACGTGGGCCATTTCAACAATAAAACAACAGTAAATAAGCACAAATTGTATTAACTACTAATGGCCTAATTAAATCTCTAAATTAATTCTCGAATTAAACTCTTTATTGCCTAATACTAATAGTAATAATTCTCCACGTAAATGGCGTTCAATTGCTCCTCTGCAACACACACTGCGCAGAAACTCGTAAACTATAAAGACCTTTGTGAGTTTGTGGCCGCAGTGCAGTTTGTGTTTATTTACTATCATTCTCTCTCTCTATCACACACACACACACACACACACACACACACACACACACACCCAAGTGCCTTTGAACTTGACACACACGCGATCGCTTACCGTTTCGCTGCGGCCGCAGCACTTGTGTCTGTTTGGCACTATCTACCAGCATCATGACCCCCGTCTCATGTACCAGCGAAGACATCATCCGCCAATCTTCAAAGAATGTCTCTCTTTTTTACTCTATTTCTTCGGTCACTTCTGGATTTCACGAGCTAGTCGCACTTCGCAGCACGCTCTCCGGCAACCAACTGTTGAATGATAGGCTGGTGGCCCACACCGCTGGTTTAATATGCGCCGTACAAGACAAACAACGGGTTGCTACCACTCACGCGAGAGGGAGTGGACCTATGACTGCTGTGACCTCCACCTCAGCGAATGACGCGCTTGTGGGTGGGCGTGTACTTCATCTACGAGCTCGCTCCTCATTGCCTAGGGAGAGAGAGAAAGAGAGAGAGAGAGAGAGAGAGAGAGAGAGAGAGAAGAGAGAAAGAGAGAGAGAGAGAGAGAGTGAGAGGATACGAGTGGTGAGGCTACTAAATCTCAAGTGTCAACAAAGAACCACCACGCTAGACAAATCATTATTATATAGATTATTATTATTATAATAGATTGCATCTATTATTATATAAGATTATCTATTTCATATAATTATCCGACTTGAATAGAACGATTATGTACACTATTATGTGAGAATAGAAGAATCACAACGAGTGTGAGATCCTTATCTAATTGAAGGAATAAGTTAAGATCTTTTAGTTCACTAATAACAAAATGTGATTATCGTGATTGACTTTGAGGCTCAACTAAGGATTACTAATTAACTTGGACCAGACTGTTGGATAAATAGAAATTATGGATAGTTATCCAATAGATTATCTATATATATTATAATGAATAGACTCTATTTATTATTATACTAACGAATGAATGTATTATTATAGCTCCACCATAGATGTATCTATTATTATATCCATCCACTAATTAATCATTTATAGTTCATTATATAATGGATACACGGATTTTTATTATAAATAAGATTAATGTTCATAAACTCTCTTATTGATAAGTAGTCGATCTCATCTGATAATTATGATGATATAATGTATTTATTATTATAAGCCTATAGATTAATATCTACCTATTTAGTATATATCAATAGAGTTATCTATTAGCTATAGGGGTGAATAGAGGGTGCACAATTAATGGCCACTGTTGTTCGCTTAACGTGCATACTATGCAAAATGGTGGCTTTATTTTAAAAACGTGGAAGTCGTAATAGATACGGCCTAGAAGGCTTTAGATTGTCTTTGTTTCGTGTTCTTTTTACTGGTCCTGTCCCGTCTTGTCTGATCGAGTCCAATGTCTTGCCTTCGTCTGATCCTGCCTGCCTGCCTGCTCCGTCTGCTTGTACCTGCCCTGCTCTGTCTGGCCTCTGTCACTCGCACTCGCAATGCCCTGCAATGCCCTGGCTCTGCCTACCACTGCCTGCCTGGCCTACCTGCCATGAACTATCTTCTGTCTAGTCTGTCTGTCTGTCTGTCTGTCTGTCGTTCTGTCTGTCTGTCGGTCGCCCGTCAGCGAACTCAACCGTGACGTCCGTCCCGCCCACGATATCCTTGTTCCGGATTAACAAGTATCCCGTCACATTGGCAATCCTGCTGAACAAAACTCAGTACCAAAGTAACCGTAACCCAATAGATCTATCCGTTTGCTGCTCCACGTCAGCTATCATGCCAAGCACACGCGCGCAATGCCCGTCGTCCGTCCCCGCTCCGGCCCAACAAAGGTACACCGATCCCAGTGCCGTCGGTCCCGCACCCGTCTCCGTCCGTCCGTCCGTCCGTCCTGTCTGTTCTTGTCCTGTCTGTCTGTCTGTCTGTATGTCGTGTCCTGTCTGCCTGCCTGTTCTGTCCGTGCCGTCCGTCCGTGACCGTCCGCCCGTGCCCGTCAGTCCGTCGCGTCCGTCTGTCATGAGCCGTCCGTTCCCGTTTCATCTGTCGTCGCGTCGCGTCGTCTGTCTGTCTGTTGATACTGTCTGTCCTGTCTGTTCTCTATCTCTCTTCGCGTCACTACGTCATTCGTTGACAGTTGAATTTGCTCGGCGTATAAGGCAGAAAGATCGACCCGCATCCTATATTATTACCTGGTTCGCGCAATGATTACATCCCCACCGTGTACGGGGGGCAGGTAAAATCAGGGGGCAGGTAACACGGGCCGAACCGTAGCGGGGATCAGCAGCGGCATCGGCAGGTGGGCGGCGACATCGAAAACGAGAAGAATGCGCTGTGAGTGGGTGCATCTCTCACGGACTAGCGCTACAACAACGCGTGGGAGGTGCGTGATGACGAGACACGTGTTCGCGTACGCGGCGCTCTCCGCAAGCCGCTTTCACCGTTCTCGCCAGGCCTGGCTGTTTGCGGCGTCAGGGAAGACAACGAGGAGGCCGCTCGTTACTTCTCCTGCGTGGACGCCGACATCTAGCGGGGTTGTCCTTTGTTTATTAGCGAGTTTTGTGGTGTGTTTATTTGTTTATTTGAAATGCGTTTTTTCCGTTTTGTAACTTTTTATATTTTTTGTTTATTTGTTTATGTTGTATGGTGTAGCGAACGGTAGCAGGAGATACTGAGAATGGAAGGGGGGACTTGCTCGGACATGAGCCGATGCGCGGTACTGAGACTGATCAGTGACTCCTATAACCACTGAAAAATCGACATTTATTACGCCTGTACGAATAACGAACTGTAATGCTGATCCTTCGAAATGCTGTTTATGAGAGATTTTTTTGGTTGTCAATCATCACGTATATATATTTACAAAATGGTTCGGTATTCGTCGTTTACCGGATTCGCAGAGTGTGTGTGTGTGTGTGTGTGCTTTGTGAGTCACGAACCGAGGCCACCGTTCTGTGACGGCCGTAAGCACAACTAGAATGTCGGATGAAACGGCGTCAACAGCGTGCGGCGTTCAGTTCAACAGCAACTTGTGAGTGAAGAGGTTGTAGCGGCACTGAGGTAGAAGCGTAGTAGGGGTTTCATATTATATATAGGTTCATTGATAGTCGAGGCGCGTTGATCGGTGGTAGTATACATTGGCTGGATGGCTGTCATGGGCTAGAATTGCAGGGCAGGTGGCAGCCGTGCACACACCTGTATTACACCTGAAAGAGCTTTCCAAGCTACAAGCTTCTGAGTAACAACCGCATGTTGCCGATTATTTTCCCCCGTAATGTTCCCCAGTGTGTGTGTGTGTGTGTGTGTGTGTGTGTGTGTGGCGTGGTGCGTGTGCGTGGTGCGTGTTGCGTGTGTGTGTGTGTGTGCGTGTGCGGTTGTGGCGTGTGTCGGTGTGCGTGTGCGTGTGCGTGCGCGGTGCGCGTGCGCGGGGGTTGGCGTGTGCGTCGTGCGGTGCGTGTGCGTGTGCGTGTGCTGTGTGTGTTGTGTGTGTGTGTGTGTGTGTGTGGGTGTGTGTGTGGTGTGTGTGTGTGTGTGGGCGTGTGCGTGTGCGATGTGCGTGCGTGCGTGGCGTGGCGTGTGTGTGTGTGTGTGTGTGTGTGTGTGTGTGCGCGCGTGCGTGCTGCGTGCGCGCGTGTGTGTGCCTGTGTGCATCCGTGTCCGTACCTACTCGCTCTGTATGTTCCAGTAAATAATGTTCCTCTGTTCTCTCTGTAATGTAAGCAGTGAAATGCGGACCCTAATTTTTTTTTGGCTCGAAACATCCGTACAAAACTTCTGTACTTCTGTAGATTTCTTTCACACCGCTTCGCCTGTATCGTGTTTTTCATATTCTAGTCCCCTCAACTATCTGTCTCTTGACCAGATCGCGTCTTTGGCTTTCATTTCTCAGCTTGACGCATTGTCCGCTATGGTCAGCGATCTCTTCTCACTATTAAAAAAGTCGAACACGCGTTAAGCATCATCGTTTAAAGTCCCTTGTGGCTTATAACTATTATTTAAACTAGTAGTTAATAGCGATGGCCTATCGTCTTTCACGTTTGCTACAAGCCCTAGCACTGCTCTCATCTTTCTGTCCCTCCATGTCCCGATCTCTTCGTCACACTCCCTCTGTCCATCTATGTATCCGCTCTCACTCCCTCTACCCACCCTATGTCCACTCTCTCACTCCTTGCTGTCCTCTCTATGAGTCGCCTCTGCCTCACTCCATCTGTCCCTCCATGTCCCGCGTCTCTCACTCCCTCTGTCCATACTATGTATGCCGCCTTCTCACATCCGCCTACCGCACCTATGGCCCCCTCTCTCACTGCCTCTGTCTCTCCTACTGTCGCCTCTCTCACTCCCATTTGTCACTCCATGTCCGCCTCCCTTCTGCACTCCGCTCTGTCCATCATATGTCCCCGCTCTCACCTCGGTCGGTCCTCTTTACCAAGCTTATGCCGACCCTCCTCTCACTCCCTCCTGTCTCTCTATGTCCGCCTCTCTCACCGTCCCTCTTGTCGCCTCCAATGTCCCGCTCTCTCACTCCCTCTGTCCTCTCTATGTCGGCCTCTGCTCACTCCATTGTCCCTCCATGTCCCCTCTCGTCACTCCCTCTGTCCATCTATGATCCCCGCCTCTCACTCCCTCTTCCCATTACTGCCCCGCCTCTCATCACTCCCTCTGTCTCTCTATGTCGCTCTCTCCACTCCCTCTGTCCCTCCATGTCCCCTCTCTCACGTCCCTCTGTTTCTCATCTAATGATCGCCCTCCTCTCATTCACTTTACTGGTCTCCTCTATGTCCCCTTTCTCTCAGCTCCCTCTGTCCCTCTATGTCTCCTCTCTCAGCTGCCCTCACTCCCTCCAATGCCGGCATCCTCACTACCGCCATGTCTCCTCTCTCACTCCCTTTGTCCCACCTATTGCCCCCTCTATACACTCCCTCTGTCTCTTTATGTCGGCCTCTCTCATTCACTCTGTCCCGTCTATTGTCCGCTCGTCTCACTCCCTCTGTCCTTACCGGTTATGTCCCTCTCTCACTCCCTCCATTGGTCGCCTCTCTCTACCTCCCTCTGTTCTCTCTATGTCCCCCTCTCTCAAATTCCAAGTCTGTCCCTCTATGTCCCCTCTCTCATTCACTCTGTCCCTCTATGCCCTCGCTCTCTCGTCACTCCGCTCTGTCCATTCTAGTGTCCGCGCTCCTCCTCAACTCCCCTCCATGGTCGCCTCTCTCACTCCCTCTGTCTCTCAATGTCCCCTCTCTCATTCACTCTTGTCCCTCTATGTCCCTCTCTCATCTCACTCTGTCCGCTCTATGTCCGCTCTCATCAGCTCCCTCTGTCCTTCTTTATGTCCCCTCTCTCACTCCCTCCATGTCGCCTCTCATCACGTCCCGTCTGTCCCTCTATGTCCCCTCGCTCACGCTCCCTCTGTCCCTCTGAATAATCCCCTCTCTCACTCCGGCCGCTTGTCCCTCTATGTCCGCCGCCTCAACTCCCTCTACCCATCTATGGTCCTGCGCCTCCTTTCTGCAAACTCCTCTGTCCCTCCATGTTGCCTCTGCGTCACTCCCTCTGGTCTATCTATCGTCCGGCCGCTCTCACAGTCCCTCTACCGGACACCTATGTCCCTCTCTCACTCCCCGTCTGTCTCTCTCAATGTCCTCTGCTCTGCAGCTCCCTCTGTCTCTCTATGTCCCTATCTCGTCACGGTCCCGTCTGTCCAATCTATGTCCTGCTGCTCTCAACATCGCCGTCACTCTCTCTATGTCGGCCGTCTCTGCACGTCCCTCTGTCTCTCTATGTCCCTCTCTCCTCTGCACTCCGCTCTGTCCCTCCTATGTTCTCTCTCTCACTCTCCCTCTGTCCATCTAGTGTCGCGTCGTCTCTCACTTCCTCAGCTCTTCCATGTCGCCTCTCTCTACTCCCTCTGTCTCGCGTCTCGCTCTGTGTCCTCTCTGCGTCATCCCGTCTGTCCCTGCTATGTTCTGCCGTCTCTCACTCCCGGTCTGCCCATCTATGTGTCCTCTCTCGTTCACTCCGCGCTCTATCGTCTGCTATGTCCCCTCGTCTCACTGCCTCTGGTTCCTCTATGCCCGCCTCTCTCACTCGCTCACTCCTGCCCAGTCCCTTCTCTCACTCGCATCAACTGCGCGGTCCATGACGGCCTTGGTCCCTCACTTCCCTCTATGTCCCCTTCTCTCACTCGCTCTGTCTACTCCACCATGTCCCTCTCGATCACTCCCTCATACTCTCTATGTTTCTTCCTCTACTCCGTCTGAATCTCTCTAATGTCCCCTCTCTCACATCCCTCTGTAATCTCTATGTGCCCTCTCTCAGTCCATCACTTGCCCCTCCATGACGCTGCCGCTCACATGCCCTCCATGATCGCCTCTCTCACTGCGCTCTGTCTCTCCATGTCGCTCGTCTCGTCACTCCCTCATACTCTCTATGTTTCTCTCTTACTCGCCGTCTATCTCTCTATGTCCCCGTCGGCTCACATCCCTCTGTATCTCTAGTGCCCCTCTCTGCTCTCACTTCATCTGTCTTTCTAATGTCCCCGTTGTCTCTGCACTCCCTCACTACCCCTTCCATTGACACTTCCTGACGACCTCGCTTGCCATGTCGCCTCTCTCACTCTTTCCGTCGCTCTATGTCCGCTCTTGCTCTCTCACTCTCTCGGTCCCTTATGTCCTCTCTCTCACTCCTCTGTCCATGCTATGTCCTCTCTCTCAACTCCCGCACGTCCCTCCTGTCGCCTCTGCTCAGCGTCCTCGTGTCCCTTATGCCCTCTCTCTCCACTCCCTCACTCCCTCCCATTGTCCGTCTCGTCTGCAGTCGTCTTCTGTCCTTGCTATATGTCCCTCTCTCACTCCCTCTGCGTATCTCTATGTCTCCTCTGTCTCACTCACTCTGTCGCCTCCATGTCCTCGTCTCTCACTCCACTCTGTCCCTCTATATCGCCCGCTCTCAACTCCCTCTGTATCTCTATGTCTGCCTCTCTCGACATCCCCCTGACGGGTCCCTCCATGTCCTCTCTCTCACTCTCCTCTGTCCCTCTAGCTGTCTCGTTCCTCACCTCCGCTTGTCCCTCTATGTCGCCTCTCTGCACTCCTTTGTTTCCGCTTCTATGTCGCACTGTGGGGCTCTATTAACTGTCCTCTGCCCTCTATGCGCTCTTCGCTCACATATGCCTCGTGGGTATCTCAGTGCTCCGTCGCTCACGGTCCCTGCTGTCGCCTATGTCCACTCTCGTGCACTCG
>NW_014577322.1:217157-221389 GCF_000485595.1 Priapulus caudatus | reverse complement strand
AGGATGGAGCAGAGAGGACCCGAGTCGAGTAAGCGAGAGAGAGGTGAGGGAGAGAGCGAGAGTAGAGAGACGAGGAGAGATGAGAGCAGAGAGAGAGAGAGAGGAGAGGAGAGTGACGGGGGTTTACGCCGTATTAGTATTTGCTTATTGGAGCAGAAAGAATTCGGATTTTTTCGAGCGATAGAAGAAGCGGTTTTGCGTTTTCACTGTAATTAAACTTACGCCAAGTACGATATACGCTCATCTAAACGCCGTAAAACCCCCCCATCTACCATCGTCCCGTATTCGTAATATTTATTTACGAGTAAAATCTTCGATATTTCTACGCGCGTTAATCTGATTCACCGTTCACTGCCGGAGCCAGCAATTAGCAGGCTGAAGTGTGCGTGAG
The DNA here is from genome assembly GCF_000485595.1 of Priapulus caudatus. Lineage (NCBI taxonomy): Eukaryota > Metazoa > Priapulida > Priapulimorpha > Priapulimorphida > Priapulidae > Priapulus > Priapulus caudatus. Next base: position 220,998 of record NW_014577322.1, on the reverse strand, counting down.
TGCAGTACGTGTCCATCAACTCGTTTCTTCCACCCACGCATATGAGATCAGAGCATTAGTAATCACCAGGCGTGTGTTGCGGGGTCTGTGTGTGTGGTGCGGTTGTGTGACTGGGGCTGCTTGTGTGGTGTTGTGTGTGTGTGTGTGGGTGTGTGTGGCGTGTGTGTGTGTGTGTGTGTGTGTGTGTGTGGGTGTGCGTGTGTCGTTATTGCGTGCTGTGCGTGGGTGGTGTGTGTGTGTGTGTGTGTGTCGTGTGTGTGTGGGCTGTGTTTTGTGTGTGTGTGTGTTGTGGGTTGTTGTGTGGAGTTGTGTGTGTGTGTAGTGTGTATTGTGTCAGTGATGGTGTTGTGTGGGCGCCGTCTGCTGTGTGTGTGCTGTGTTGTGGGCTGTATGTGGTCGCTGTGTGTGGTGTTGTGTGTATGTTGTGGTTGGGGGGGGGGAGCGGTACTGTCGTAATACCGGGGACTATCACATCCTAAAGTTACGGTTAAATAAGTTGATCTTATCCTCAAGCACACGTATGATTGGAAGGTACTGTTACCGCCTACGTTTTATATAAACATTTTTTCTACGAGTGCACTGATAATAAATATGCATGATACGGTCCATTTAAATGACTCACACCTCGTTTAAATGCGTTATGTATTGGTGATAGTGAGATTAGCAGCCCTCGCCACCCCCCACCCAATTGAACGCATTTATTTTATTATTGTTTAATTGGCCATTCTTAAAAAAAGATATTTATCATAAAATTATTATTATTATTAAAAATGAAATAATAATTATTAAATTATAAAGAGAATTGAGAGAATACTACGGCGTTCTTCCTACTATTATCGTCCCACCATCGCCACTACCCCAACCTTTTCTATATGTTTCTATACTTGTCATAAATGTCACCGCACGCCTATTCACTTCTTCGCCTTCACAAAGCTCGCACTCTAATTTTTATCTCCTGGCCCCCCTCTCTCTCCTTCTTTCTTTCTCTCTCCTTCTTTCTTTCTCTCTCTCTCTCTCTCTCTCTCTCTCTCTCTCTCTTTCTCTTTCTCTCCCTCCCCCTCTCTCTCTCCCGCTTACGTTATAGAGGCTTTGCTAGCATGATCATGTAATCTGCAGGACACCAGTTACTTGCATCGCATTTGCTTCTTCTAGGGAAATGCCTATATGCTTGGATATCAGGAGCGCTTAATAATAGACTATCTATTATGTATATAGATTTATTTATTATTCATATAGATTATCTTGATATATAGATTATCTTATTATTATATAAATGATCTATTATTATATGATTATCTATTATTATATAGATTATTTATTATTATATAGATTATCTATTATTATATAGATTATTTATTATTATATAGATTATCTATTATTATATAGATTATCTATTATTATATAGATTATTTATTATTATATAGATTATCTTATTTTATATGCATTATATTATATTTATATAGATTAGTCTTTATATATAGTAGATTATCTATTATTATATAGATTATCTATTATGTATTATAGATACTATTTATTATATAGATTATCTTATTATTATATAGATTATCTATTATTATATAGATTATTTATTATTATATAGATTATCTATTATTATATAGATTATCTATTATTATATGAGATTATCTAGTATTATATTAATTATAGTTGTTTATATAGAATTATCTATTATTATATGATTATCTTTTATTATATAGATTACTTCTATTATTATATAGTTATCTATTTATTATATAGATTATCTATTATTATATACATTATAGTATTATATTAGGATTATCTTTATTATATAGATTATTTTTAATTATTATATTAGATTATCTATTATTTATATAAGATTATCTATTATTATATACAGATTATCTAATTATTATATAGATTATCTATGTGGTTATTATATAAGTTATTTTCTCATTGATTATTAGATTATCTATTATTTATATATGCATTATTATTATTATATAGATTTATTTATGATTATATTGTTATCTATTGATTATATAGATTATCTATTATTATATCAGATTATCTATTATTATATAGATATCTGATTATTATATGATTATTTAAATTTATATAGATTTATCTATTATTATATAGCATTACTCTATTATTATGATAGATTATTTTATTATCTATATAGTATTATCTTTATTTATATAGATTATGTTATTATTATAATAGATTATCTATTATTATATAGATTATTTATTATTATATAGATTATCTATTATTATATAGCATTATCTATTATTATAGATTTATTTATTATTTATAATAATTATCTATTAATTATATAGATTATTGTATTATTCTATAGGTATCTGATTATTATATAGATTACCCTATGTCCACTCTCTCACTTCCTCTGTATCTCTATGTCTCCTCGCTCACTCCCTCTGTTCCCCTATGTCCACTCTCTCACTCCCTCCGTCCCCTTTATATCCCCTCTCTCACTCCCTCTGTCCCTCTATGTCCACTCTCTCACTCCCTCCGTCCCTCTATATCCCCCCTCTCTCACTCCTTCTGTCCCTCTATGTCCACTCTCTCACTCCCTCTGCCCCTCTATGCCTCTTTGCTTACTTCCTCTGTATCTCTATGTCTCCTCGCTCACTCCCTCTGTTCCTCTATGCCCCCTCTCTCCCTCCCTCGGCCCCTCTATAGCTCCTCTCTCACTCCCTCTGTCTCTCTATGCCTCCTTTCTCACTCCCTCTGTCTCTATATGTCCCCTCGCTCACTACCTCTACACAATAAGAAGCTATTTCTGTATTATTGACTCTTGTAGATTTGTTAATCGTATAACTGCTGTATCGGGAGCAAAAGAGGCGGTAGAGAGAATCGGGAGAGCGAATGCTACTACACGTACGCGATGGGAGGTCTGCCGAACACGCCATGCATGCTGTTATTCCTGCTACTAGTCTACCGCACACAGACTCGACCGATTGTTTGCAGGCTCGTGGCGATGGCTCGTCCGCTTGCAGGCGGGAGACGTGCCGCACGAGTTGCGCTAAGTGAAAGTCCTTCCGGCCCTTGATGACCTCCAGAGGTCAAATCACGTCCGTCGCCGGCCCGGGGATAAAAGCACTGCGGTCCACAACGAGAGCGCACCCCATGGGGAAAGGGTGGGTGGTGGGTGTCGTGGGGTCGGTCACTGGAAGTGGTCGCAGCAACACGAGGACACGCTTGTCAAGTCACCAGGGTGTCAGGGTGGGATGCAGGCGTCAGCGGCGGCAGCGGCGGTGTGTGAGAGCTATAGCGGAGCCTGTCATACGATCTCCACGACCTGCCGCCTGTGTGTCCGCATGTGATTGACGTGCCAGATAACAAGCTGGTAGCGGCACAGCCGGCATCCGTTGTCGCTCCTATAGCAATAATATATAGCGAGCCCCCGCAGTGTGATGATGGTAGCTATTGTATGTGGTGTGTGCGCGTGTGCGTGCGCGTGTGCGTGTGCGCGTGCGCGTGCGGGTGCGTGTGTGTGTGTTTTTCTAGACATCCGTGTTAAACACGACTGCAACCACGTGAGATCGTTTGTAGAATGCGCTGGAGTGTGAAGACCGTAACGGCAGTTATAAATTATCGTTAGTTTATTGTTATAGTTAATTATAGGAGTACCGTTAGGAATTAAACGTTAGCCGTTATGTGCAGAGTTATGAGAATTAGGGTTAGGGTTAGGGTAAGTCTGTAAGCACGGCAATATGAGATAACTTGCAGAATGTCTGTGGGAGAAGGAGAGAGGGTGAGAGGGTGAGAGGGAGAGAGGGAGAGAGATATAGATGGATAGAGAGAGTGAGTGAGAGAGAGAGTGAGTGAGAGAGAGAGT
>NW_014577322.1:214670-217132 GCF_000485595.1 Priapulus caudatus | reverse complement strand
AGAGAGAGAGAGAGAGAGAGAGAGAGAGAGAGAGAGAGAGAGAGAGAGAAGGAAGACAGAGAGAGACGCACACGCACACGCAGACTCACAGGCACACGCAACGCACGCACACAAACTTATACAGGCACACGCGCACACACGCGCGCACGCACGCACGCACGCGCACACGCACGCACGCATGCACGCACGCACGCACGCACGCACGCACCCCACATACGTCGTATTTATTGCGTATCACAGTGATGATATTGTGTGGAGTGATACCCGGTTAGAAATCAAGTACGACTTCTAAGCCACACGACTTATAATATAATTAATAATAAGCCGTCTCATGATAATTAAGCCGTTATTACAGCGAGAAAAAAACGTGATTGACAGTGACCGGAGGTCAGACACACATTACCACGCGCATACAGACAGACTTCGTTTCCACGGTTGCTGAACGAGACGGATAAACTCATAAATTCTTACTGTTTAAATCAAAACGACAGGTTTATTTTGTTAGCTTCCTGCGATATGTTGGCAACAGTAAATATAGCAACTGCCCTCCAAAACTCCCAGCGTGCCCAGGTTTATTCTACCTATACACTCGCAGGTATACAAACACAGCTTGAGCAGCGCACGCGGGGAGTAGGGGGGCCTAATGCATATTTCTGCGCGCAGGTTGGATTCTCGTATAGTTGCTAAAGAAGGCGGGTGGCAACCGTTTCAGCTGGAGCGATCGGCTCGCAAAATTTTAGTTTTATTAGCGGATTATTGGCAGCGGTTGCATGCCACTAGTTGTTGCGGTTGTCAGATACGGTGTTTTACCGGATGATGATGCCTACATGCTTTCTTCCTTTTCGTCATTTATTATTTATTACTCTTTATTCTTTCTTATTCTTATTAATATTCGTCTTCTTCTTCTTCTTCTTCTTCTTCTTCTTCTTCTTCTTCTTCTTCTTATTATTATTATTATATCTTATTCGTTATTTATCTCATATACTTCTACCTATACATCTCCCACACCTCCTACCCATGCCTGGCCCATCTGAACTCGTTTTCTGCATTGCTCGCAAAGATTTGTACGGTTTGTACATGTTGCTCATTCCTTCTGCCGTTTCTCCGTTCTGCCGTTGCTCATATCTTCTGCCATATTAAAATTGTATCGCCAACATCTATATACGCCGAAACCAACAATCACACATCGGAATTGGTCGGCTATTCTGAAGATTACGGAAACAATAATGGCGGCAATTTCTTCAGAGGTTGCTAGATTCTTGGTTTGGTTCAGAGCGCTGAAACCAAATAGAAGCGCGGTGGGCGACGTTTGCGTGCACCGTGGTGGTTAGGCTAACTGTTATACACGGTAAACAGAAATTGTCGGTAGCCTTTGTACATTGCGCGTAGGTGCATCTGTTTGTTTATTTGCCAGCGACTTCCCACGCTTCCACAGGGGGATGCGGGGGGAGAGGGAGGGGGAAGTAGCATCATATCAGTTTATGAATTAGCGGCATGCGCCTGATATATATATATATACGTTATACCAGCTATTGGTTATATGTACGATATGTACATGAGTTCAAACACGGGGTGAGATGCGGTTCCGTATTGCATGCCCATCTCGTGACCGAAACTATTGCATTAAAGGCATAATAAGCCCATTGATTATGCAATGTTGACGAATACTAGAGTAACTGGCACCTTGTGTAGTTAATAAGTACATAACCTAATAGCCAAATGCGTATTAGTTTGTCCAATATCACTGCTAGTTACATTACAAACAAGACTTGAAATCGGTTGTTGATATGTATCAACGTATGATTTACGTGCCGTAAATGTCATCCAGGAGTCAAGCGATGACGTATACATTTGTGCGGCCCGTATGTTTTGGACGCCAGATGAAATGGAGGTGTCAGCGGTGTAACCACGGCCACGGACTAAACATGGAAATGGAGTAAAACACACGTACTAATCGCGGACGCACGTGGACAGCCCTGAAAAAAGTTCCTTATCATGAGCGTCCATGTTTACGAAATCACTGATGATAGCATTGCGTACGGCCGAGCATGCATGCGTGCGAAAATGTCCGGTGCACTATAAATCTGTATCACACCCGCTTCGCCGGCAGCGGTTTGAAACTGTAAACAACAGATTTTTGAACTGCGGATTTCAATTTGGCATTTCTTAGTAACCAGTAGTGACATTGGACAAACTAATACGCGTTTGGATGTAAGGTTATGTATTTGTTAACTACACAAGGTGCCAGTTACTCTAGCATTCGTCAACATTGCATAAGCAATGGGCTTATTATGCCTTTAATCCTGGCATGTGGAGATCATGCATCATGGGACAGTAGTTTTCTACAATTCTTCGTAGGTCAGCAACGTACGTTGCACGTAAGGAAATTATTATTGAGCTGTTATCCAATACTAAATAAACTCACTCTCTCTCTCTCGCGCGCTCTCTCACTCTCTCTCTCT
>NW_014577322.1:204774-213649 GCF_000485595.1 Priapulus caudatus | reverse complement strand
AATAGTAATAGTAATAGTAATAGTAATAGTAATAGTAATAGTAATAGTAATAGTAATGGTAAGAGTAAGAGTAAATATGGTTGAATATATTGAGAGTAACGCGGCTAGGGTACAGATATGTGCTCCTTGCATGTACAATGGCCCCCGTAGATTCAGCATCAGCACAAATCGGGGGCAGCCCTATAGACCGAAGGTCCGATAGACCGAAGGTCCGATAGACCGAATATTGCAAAGGGTTAGGGTTAGGGTTAGGGCTAGGGCATATATATGGTTTATAGTGGCATCATATGATTTATAGTGGCATCGGTGGATGTGCGGCATATTCACGTTCGAATACGGCATCAGTGGATGTCCGGATGCGTAGCCTGGTGGCTAGGCGACCGATTCCGGACATGTTCGTATTCGAATAAACCTTCGGTCTATCGAGCCTTCGGTCTATCGGACCTTCGGTCTATAGGGCCCCCGCGTGTAGCGGGGCGGGAACATCAAAGACTATAAAGTGACATGACGTAGCATCTGTCCCGCGCGCATCGTCAATACGGCGGCGAATATTATAGAAGCATGCCGACACAATATATACCATGTTCGAACCGCACCGCACCACCACACAGCCCGCGCTTATCAGTCCCCGCCAGCAAACTCGTACAATAATTCCGGCACGGTATTTGTCTTATTTGCCGTAGGTTGTGTGGCCGCGCGCGCCGATCGGCTGATCGTAAAATTACGGGCAAATGTTTGGTTCGCTTTAACGGCACTCAGTGCGAATGTTTATCATCATCGCAAATATAAGCTTCGATGATATGGAGAGAGAGAGAGAGAGAGAGAGAGAGAGAGAGAGAGAGATAACGAGTGGGCGCGCATGCGCGCAGCATATATGATGTTTCAAGCTTAGTTGTCCTCAATAACGTTTTCTCAACAAGTCAAAAAGCTTATACTTACAACTTATCTTGCTCTCTTGTTACTATCTCTGGGTTTCACATCGCTCGTCTATAATTAGAGACTAAATTCGAGGCAGTCTTTGATGAATTGAAAAAAATTAAAACATGAAAATTCTATACAACTTCATGGTAATGACATATGAATTCAACCATACATTCAGAAATGACTCCGCAGTTCGTCAAACCAGTGGCCCGCTGTCAGAAACAAAATTAGTCAACATTAGTCTTAACATTACGATATTTCTGACGATGGGCCCCAGCTTTTAACAAAGTTTGACAACCCCAACGATAATTTTCGGCCTACTTTAGTAGACACATAATATACTGCACCATTCGTCACTTGAGAGACCCCATAATACAACCGCCAGAGAGGTGACACGTACTCTACGATACGCGAGTGCGACAGCAGCTGATATGATTATACCAGGAGAGAATAATAGAGATCTATTATTCACTCCTGATTATACATCAACAGGCGTCATCAGCATCGCGGAAGGTTGTTACTCAACGTACCGGAACCGGAATTGGAAATCGCTCCAACGCCGGGGTCATACTATCAAGAGTGTCATCATATAGACTATGATATACTATATAATATAGTCTATATTATGCCACTTATGATACTATCACGGCCCGACAAAACGTACCATGTACGGCTGATCCATCCATTCCCTGTTTGTCAGGTAGAAAATATACTATTTCCACAGTTCCCGTTTAATTGAAATCGCAATTTCGGCTTTCCCGCGTCCCGGTTGACTTAACTGTTCTCGAGTCACAAAATACTTATATCCCGGTATTTCCCGGTTCCCAGATAAAAAAAAAAAAAATAATAATATAATCCCGCGTCCCGAAAGTATCTATTCCCCTCATGATAGTTTTTATTTGTCACCTTGTCATTATTTAGTTATAGACACTACAGTTATTTAAGGGACGGTTGCTCATATCAATGTGATAATTTGTTATGAGTTTGAGTACAAAACTGTTACTTTTGCGCCACACATATACCATGTGTCTTAACTGAGTATCATGGTAATGACACGTGACCTATATGCTACTTATATACTTCAGGTGAACTGCCAGGTTAACAATACACCGCCAACCAATCAGAAAGACCAGCGACAAGATAGATACCTACGACGTTTATATAATATATATATATATATATTATCAAGAGCGTATATGCCTCATCATGTACAATAAAAGTTTCTTATGTTTCATCCCACGGCACAGATAGTGTCCGACGAAAATTATCCATTTATACATATAAGGTGCAAACTATTAAATTTTCTTTACCTCGGCAGTATACATATTTGCAGGCAAAAAACACGCTGAAAATGTAACAAACATTTTACATGCCAAAATTACTCTCATCGATGAAAATGTACTTCAAATACGACACTAGCGCCGACCAACGGCAAAGTTAAGTAAGATACTTCACGCTACAGGCCACTAGCTCATATCGGCTGATTCCGTATCGATATCTAACCTCGGCTGTACAAGTAATAGCAGGAGACAATAACGTCATTATTAACCCCCTGATATATATATATTATATATATATATATATTATACTATTATTATATAATAATAGTATATAGTTAACCGCATACAGAGTGTGTAGAAATGCCGTAACGCGCTATAATTAGGTGATTACTAAATGAATCAAGTCAAACTGAAGGTGCACAGTTGTCGCCGCTGCATCCAATGCTACTTTCGCGATTACATCGACATCTATATAATAGATAACAGATATAACAGAGAAAGAAGCATAGAGAGAGATTAATTCCTCATAGTAGTTATTATCAAGAGCGTATAAGAAGGCGTATATCACAAGCGTCCTTCTTTATCGCTCTGTATTATCCACCACTGATGTGTAAGTCTTTATTTTTGAGCCTAGGCGCAGAGTCTAAGAAGATGGAAACTGACGTGGAAAAATGCGTATCCCATTGTGTTCAGGAACTGAATAATAATGAAATTATTTATTATTATTCACTCCTGATATGATTGTATTATATTATTGATTATATTATTGATTCCTTATGATTGTATCAATCATGATGAGACAACTCCACTAAAAAGGATACAGAGTTAGATCTGCCTGTAGACATGCATGCCTGATATCTGCTAAAAGAAACCACATTTTTAGTTATAATAGAATTGCTATAATATAAATTAGTATGAGGCTAGAAGCATCGGATTATGTTGATGTGAGAAATTTGGATATTTTTGTCATTGTCATGCAGCTGTAAGACGCTCAATCATACCAACATACGAAATTCCCTGCAACGTCAAGCGTCGCATTTACTTCCCGTTAGTCGGCGCTAGTGTTCCGCATGAGAAGTAGTGTATGGTGTCAAACATTACAGCTTTGGTACAATTATACACCAAATATATAGAGTACATAGTAGTATTTTGACATAAAAAATTTCGATGGTGGTGCTACAATTTAATAATGATTAGGTGGTAAATCTTCTGAACTTTCCCAAAATGTGAGAAATATTACTGGTTTATATCTGTCTGTGGCTCTGCCTAAAATCCGTTAAACGTTTTTGTTAAATTATATATCTATATATTTAAAATGGAGAGTACAGATTTTAGACAATTTTTCTATAAAAAATTTGAATTCGTTTGCCTTTCTTATAAGGCGTCCAATCATTTCGAAATACTAGTTCCGCGCAACGCCAAGTTTACACTTTTCCCTGCCGTTGGGTGGCGCCAGTGTTGCGCGTAAAACGTGGTGTGTAATTTCACATTTCAGTTACGCATATATAATTTTGTTAAAACTATACACTTGTGATAGAAAACCCATAGTCAGTGGATGATTTAACATTAAAAACGTCAATCAAACCGATCAAACCGATCAAAACCTCAATGTTATAATGTTTAGGCACCAATCAAGCATCCTGAACATGAGATAGATTTTCATTTACAGAGTTAGATCTGTCCGTGCGAATGCCTATATATAATGTCTGCTACAATGAATCACAATTTGTTGAATAGAAATGAAATGTTCAGTTTTAGTTGAGAAATGTCGATCTCGAGACTTTAAATTAACCACTATATACTCTAACCACAATACTATTCACTACTTACTCTTAGCATAGTGTGACGTTGTATCAGGGATCTACGTCAATCAGCAACAGCAAATCAGAGCACAATGCTGCGAAAGTGCACGACCTAAGGGAAATCGACCTGATGCCATATTTAAGTGCGTGCATTATTAAAGCTACCTTCAGCACTCTGTCACGAATTCACCTAAGCAGAGGCGTATCCCCTCAAGTTAAAATATTTTGTATCAACATCGTGATCGCCTGTCAGGTTGAACCTAATGGCAACTTGGTTTAAATAGCGTGTACTATACGCAAGAATGCTTGGCTTATTATTCTGTGCATAGTTAACCGATCATATGAATATTTTTTGATTGCTAAGGCAACGTTGTTTTGTCGACCGAATGAAATCGATATTGTCTATGACCGAGGATCGAACGAATTATTGATTTTCGAAGCCCACACAACGCTATCTTGCCCGAGTAGCCAGGGAATAATTGTTTTATGTCATAGAAAATTACAAGAAAATAACCTAGGGTAGGAGAGCATGAAGCGTCGAGAGAGAACAAGGAAAATTTCCTTTACTAGCCTCAGTCTAAAATGAGGATTTATTATGAGTAATATAATAAATGTGAACCCGAAAGTTATCTCTCGCGTTCCAACAGTTTTGTCCCTAAAAATTCTTCCCATATATAATCACAATCCAAAGAGAAAGGGAGGGAGAGAGAGAAGGGGAGAGGTGGGAGAGAGAGAAGGGGAGAGGGGAGAGAGAGGGAGGGGGACAGAGAGGGGAGAGAGGGGAGGAGAAGGGGAGAGGGGAGAAAGAGGGAGAGAGAGAGAAGGGGAGAGGGAGAGAGAAAGAGAGGAGGAGAGAGAAAGGGGGACGGAGAAGGGGAAAGGGGGAGAGAGAAGGGGAGAGTGAGCGAGAGGGAGAGGGAGAGAGAGAGAGAGAGAGCAGGGGAGAGGAAGTGAGAGAAGGGAGGAGAAGGAGAGAGAGAGAAGGGGAGAGGGAGAGAGAGAGAGAGAGAGAGAGAGAGAGGAGAGAGAATGGAAGAAAGAGGGAGAGGGAGAGAGGGACCATAATGCAAGCTGTTATTTAATTCCCACCTAAATATATAGATTTCTGCGATTATCGCAACAACCCCGAAATATCCATCGGATCAATAGCGTATTAAGAATGCTTAATTCTTATGCTCATTCTTAATACGCTCTTGATCGGATTGATCAACCGTTTGTCATCCCACCATAACCAACAACTGTCATCATTATGATATATTCGCCATTTTGTTCTCCTCGCAGGACGAAAGGGCCGACCGCTGGTGATGCCCGACCTCTACGCGAACGAAGCATCGCCGGGGAACATATCGTCTGCGAGCTGCGAAACGAGGAGCTCGAGCAACGCGCCGAAACCAGCGAAGCTCGCAAAGAAGTCCTTCTCCCCATCATTATCATCGCGGCGCTCACGGGATGCTGCGAGTACGGGCAGCCAGCAGCAGCAGCAGCAGCAGCAGCAGCAGGAGGACTTCACTGACGCAGTGTCGGGTAAAGCACCAGCAGCGTGGATGCATGAACAGAGCACGAGAGTTGTTGCCAGCAGTCAGGAGGTGCAGATTGACTGGCTGGCGGATTAGTGCGATATTGTCTGCGGTCACTCTGTGACGATCCGATGCCCTTACAAGGCTACTGTTGCATCCACGGACAATGCTGTTGTCACCATTGAAATATATAGAGACACCTAGTATATATAGAGTCTACCTAATATAGTATTTCTATTGTTACCACCTAGCCACCAGCCTGGTACTGCCGAACGTCGATACATCGCCCTTCTACCTGTTGAATGTTTGTTCAATTGTAGAATTGTTTCCACAGCGGTTGAAATGTGGTCGAAAAATGTGAGGAAACCGATATTTATTCTGGTCACAAAAATGCAGATACATTGCTACAGATACATGCAGATACATACAGATAAGAGTGCTCATCAGTTTAAAAGAAGCGAAATGTGGGCTGCTACAGCCAAATCTTATGATTGTATAATATCTTTGTTTTATTTAGATGATTATTTCACCCCACTTTTTGAAGGAGGGATCGACCACAGGTGGCTTCGACCACAGGCCTTTTTTGCGATTTCAATCATGAAATAATAGTACATAAACACGAATTTTATTTAACACTAAAATATTAATGTTTATCTACTCTCTTTCGCACATTATTAGTAATAATTCTAAGTAAATGCGCGTAAAATGCTTCTCTGCAACACACAGTCTCACCGCATGCACACCGCTGTGCACAAACTCACAAATAGATAAGAGTTCTTGGCATTTACGTGAAATTATTAGTCGATAGAGAATACCTAAACATTAAGACATTGGTAGTAAATATAATTTGTGTTTATTTACAATTATTTTATTATTGAAATGACCCAAGTTAAGTGCCCGTGGCTCCAACCTTGGCTACGAGATACAGGTGGAATTCACCAGTAGATGGCGCCCATAGAAGCTTCTGCTTCTGATGATCTATAATACCTATATATAACATTTATTCGTTGATCAGTACAGACGTCAGAACCATAGATAGATAGGCACAATCTATTGTTCCGACAGACCTGAATGTAAATGTGACATAAACATCAATGAGAAACACTTCGGTGCATTTGTGCAGTGAAAATTTCAGTGCATAAATACAGCATATGCTAATATATTTATATGGTAAATACTGACAGGCTTAACGTTCAAACTTCACACGAAACTGTTGACGGCGATATGAGACAAATTTCCAGCAAAATTTCCAAAATCCTCGAGAAAATCAATATCCCAAACGCGGCGACCATGCAGCTAACCATGGTTGTACCATGGTGAAAAAAATTCTCAAATAAGCCTAAAAAACGCATATTTCTTCTTTCGTGCTTTCCAGGGCGTTTATAAGGCATATCAATCTCACGAGTGCTATGCAGATGTTTCACTCAGATTAATGACGAATATTGACACAAAAGGTTATAAACCAGCCCTGTCGCAGAGACAACTCCGTCCAGCGATGAATAATTCGCGCCAGGCCAGGTTACGGCTGCATGCCACATACAGACACCTGGAGACGGCTAGTTATAGGCATTTTATACCGGTTATTCAAACATTAACTGCCGAACATCCTCGTGCAATCCGGATTTTGTCTAATATGGCGTGCAAAATTGGCGCTTTCCAAATTTACAAACCTCCGCGTTCAATGACCGCACCCCTCTTGAGCTTAGCTGGGACGGATCCACGAATCCTTGAAGAGAATTAAGGCCTTACTGTATGCTGCAGGGCTTCCAGCACCCCCGCCACAAACAGCTTGTATTCGTGAAGACGGTTACAACCACCGATTGTGGCTACATATTTTACATTTTGATGTCCTGTATTCTATCTGAAGTGGGAAAAGAAATTTGAAACGCCCTGGAAAAATCAGACCTCCAGTTGCAAATGGGAGTTCGAACCTCGTCTGAACCCCATCTAGCCGGATTCCCTCTTTTGAGGTAGCACCTAGAAATTGCCTTGTCACCGGCTAGACTACTTGACTGTGGAGCCATTTCAATGTTCACATGAATTTGAGGGTGCATGTGAGAGAGTATTTGTGATGTAATAATATTTATGCTAGTTCTATATTGTGATGAACCACAGATGATGAAGAGGCAGCATATGGTTGTGCACATATATGCATGGGCGTCCGCAGGGGGAGGCATTTGGGGAGGCAAGGGGGGGCATTTGCCACCCTCCTGGAAAATCACAAATTTGAAAAAATTACATGGAAAATACAAAATAAATAAAATAACAAAACTCTTTAAATTGAGAAGACGCCATTTAGACCAATATTAGTCGCGCATCAAAAGACGCAAGAAAGGGCCACCAGTGTGTGTTTCTGTCAACGCTCCTCTCGTAGTCTTAGCATTAGTCGTAAGTGTTATCTTGGCATTAACATTAGCATTAACTTTACGATGTTTCTGACAACGGTCCCCTGGTCTTCCCCAGACTCTATAACAATCAAATCAAGATGAAAAAGATGAAGATAGATAGATAGATGAAAAAGTGCCACCATTTTGTATCTAAGCTTTTTCCTGGGAGCAAAATTTTTCCAAAGGGAAGGGCGACACCCCCTCCCCTTAAACCCCTCCCCCAGGACGGCGATCTCAGGACAACATTGCCCCCTGCATTTTTTCCTGCGGACGCCCATGGTTGTGCATTGATATTGGCAGCAAACGATTGGCATAAATCTCAATATACCATAGCGAGGCGTAAGAATCCACCAGCCTAGCAAATACACTAAGCAAATACCTGGCTGTATGTGTGCTGGGAGTGAGATGCAAAATTTTGACTTAACGGTCGGACAAGCAAGGGAAATATACTGTATAAAATATTACACCAGAACAAATATGATTACACCAGAATCACGATTATTATTATATATATAATTATGTTATTATATTATTATATAATAATTATGGTGATTATAAATGTCAGGCATTTCCCTCCCAAGGTTTAGGGGCGGTATCTTGTTAAACCCCACCCGGGTTCCATGCGTTTTCTTGAACGGTAGTTACATTGTTCATAGAACGTAACTATAAGTCGTGCAAAGCGATTGTTTTTATATTCATTTATATTCAAGTTTTAATCATCATCAAATGAGATAAATGACCAAATACATTTGAACCAAAAAAAACGACGCAAAAATGTAGATTACATATAGTGCTGGTCCGTGTATTGTGCTTTCGTACACGCACCAATGGTCAGGGTTTGCTCACCGGAGTCAACTGTGTGGGTCCGGAATCCGGATTCATGCTAGAGTCAGGCTCGTCATGTGGGGGATGGGGTGTGTTCGAACAACCATCTACATACTCCTGCACGAGTTCCTTTCTTCGTAGAG
>NW_014577322.1:192280-204123 GCF_000485595.1 Priapulus caudatus | reverse complement strand
AACATATCGTCTGCGAGCTGCGAAACGAGGAGCTCGAGCAACGCGCCGAAACCAGCGAAGCTCGCAAAGAAGTCCTTCTCCCCATCATTATCATTATCATCGCGGCGCTCACGGGATGCTGCGATTACGGGCAGCCAGCAACAGCAGCAGCAGCAGCAGCAGCAGCAGCAGCAGGAGGAGGACTTCACTGACGCAGTGTCGGGTGAAGCACCAGCAGCGTGGATGCATGAACAGAGCACGAGAGTTGTTGCCAGCAGTCAGGAGGTGCAGATAATAAACGTACGACCTTTCCAGCAGCAGCAGCAGCAGCAGCAGAGAAGCACTCCCGTGAACGAAGCGACGACGACGACGACGACGACGTCGCCTTCCGAGGTCACGGCGACGAGCGACGACGACGACGACACTTTCGGCGACCCCCGGAAGCCGCCGCTGAGGCGAGGGCGGACCGACTCTCTGCGCAGCAACACGCCCGTCTTGTCTTCCGGCAAGCGGCCGACGATGACTCGCCGCCTAACGGACACGAGCGGCGAGAAAATGCGATGCAGCGTGGCCGACATCGCCGCCCATACCGACGCGCGATCAGCCGACAACAGCGGGGTCGCCGACGGCGCTCCGTCGCCACAGACTAACGTCTTCGACGCCAGGGAGCGCTGCTATCGGCGCTCCAGCAGCGTGGTACAGCGGCAGTGTTCGATCGGTAGCGTCAAGTACGGCGGAGACAGCGACGGTAGCGCCGCCGACGGCGAGTTTGAGAACGATCTGATCGAGAAAACGATGCGCAACAAACTGGAGTCGATACGAGACGAGGACGCGCTTATGACCAGTGCGAACGTCACCCCGATAAAGACGCGACATCAGAACGTGTGCTCCGTCGACAGCGTTTACGATAAGGAGAACATGGCGCCGCTCGGCTCGTGTACAAGCCGTAGCGGCGGTCACACCGTGACGACGAGTCATTGTTAATTAATTAATGTGTAATTAATTAATTGATTGATTAATTAATGTGTAATTAATTAATTGATTGATTAATTAATGTGTAATTAATTAATTGATTGATTAATTAATGTGTAATTAATTAATTGATTGAATAATTAATGTGTAATTGATTCATTAGTGCGCATCATGTAAACCGTGATTAAACTTGTTTTCCGTACCTACCTGCGACCCATCGTGCGATACATTAATTAATTAATTATTTATTTAATTGATTAATTAATGCGAATCGTGTAAGCCGTCATTAAACTTGTTTTCCGTACCTACCTGCGTCCATTCTATATTCACTAATCTGTAATATAGTATAGAAGTATATAACAGGGAAGAATATAAGTATAGAAAAAACAAGTTAAAAATTAATAATGCATACCTATATATAGGTACGAATCTTGTAAGCCGCGATTTAACTTTTTCCGTATACCTATACCTGCGTCCCATCCTATATTCACTAATTTGTAATAAAGTATAGAAGTATATAACAGGGAAGAATATAAGTATAGAAAAAAACAAGTTAGTTAATAATGTATACGTTTATATAGGTACGAATCTTGTAAGCCGTGACTTAACGTTTTCCGTACCTACCCGCGTCCCATCTTATATTCACTATTCATAATCTGTAATATTATATCGAAGTATATAAGAGAGAAGAATATAACTTATATATATGTTATATTATATTATACTTATATTATGAGTGTAGAAAAAAACCAAGCATTGTGAATCAATAATGTATATAGGCGCGGATCGTGCAAGCCGCGAACTCGTATATCACTCGTTCTCCTGCTCGATATGTATCAAGTATGGATCTTGTATTCACCAATCTGTAATATATAGAAAAATACGTTAATTGTATTATAGTATGATCAAGAGCTAATATATATTATTATAATATATCTTATCTTATCTTTAGTATATTATTAGCTCTTCTTATATAATTACTATCGCATTCTATCACATTCTATCACGCGTATATCACGCAATGACGTAACCCGTCGTATTCTCACAATAACAAGTTACCAATAGAGGAGCGGTAAAAATATAACACACCTAGCATTGTGACGGCTGAGTCCCAGACACATAAAATCGATAAATTAAACTCCGAGTAAGAATCGTGACGGTGCTGCTATCGCTATCTTCCTACGGCGTGGTGTGCAGTATTCCGTAAGCGTTTGCAAATAGGCTAATTGGGTTTATTGTTCACCTTAACAGCCCGATAGCTCCGGATGTCGTTAGTCGCTAGGGAAGGGGCGCTAACCTTACGCGAAAGGGTACTTTTACCCCGCGGCGCATAGATATATCCAGAGATATTGGGAGCGAGAGAGAAAGGGATGAGAAAGAGAGATAGAGAGAGGGAGAGAAAGAGAGAGAGAGAGAGAGAGAGGGAGGGAGGGAGAGTTAGAGAGAAAGAAAGAAATAGAGAGAGATATAGGGAGAGATAAGAGAGAGAGATTACGAAGGAGAGAGAGAGATAGACGAGAAGAGAGAGAGAGGAGAAGAGAGAGACAGATAGAGAGAAGAGAAGAGAGAAAGAGAAGAGAGAGAGAGAGATAGAACACACCACACACATCACATCTGCCACACACACACAACACACTCACACACATACAGCACATCACCCACACACAGGTAGAGAGAGAGCAAGCGAGAGAGCGAGGAGAGAAAGCGAGAAGAAAGGAGAGCGAGAGAGAGAGAGAGAGAGAGAGAGCGAGAGATAAGAGAGTAGAGAGAGGAGAGAGAGAGCACAGAAAGAGAGAGAGAGAGAGAGCAGAGAGATAGCGAGAGCGAAAGCGAGAGAGAGAGAAGAGAGAGAGAGAGAGAGATAAGAGAGCGACAGACGAGACGAGAGAGCAATACTAGAGATGAGTAGAGAGCGACGAAAGAGAGAAGAGAGAGAGATGAGATAAGAGAGGAGATAGACGAGAAAGAGAGAGAAGAGAAGAGAGAGAGAGAGAGAGAGCAAAGATGGTGAAGATACTGTTGATTTTTTCTTGAGATAGGAAACATCAGCAATCATTTGTGTGTATCGCTGCATCATTTTAATATATAAATAGCCTGCCGGTTACCCAGGCTAATTCCAGTATTTTCTCGAACAGAAAGCAATGTCTGACATCTGTTAATGAGATCTCTGTGATATAGGCGTGCCAAATTGGAATCGCATCCTGTTAAGGTTTATCGCACCGCCGGTAGCAATAGTTCGAGTCCAACTTCCTTGGTATATTACAACAATTAGACCTAGCTATACATACTCAGGGTAGACAGCTGACCAGTAATAAATATAATATCCATCAGTATCTTACTATATATATCAATACCTCCTACAGAGCAAGTTCTTGTCTAAAACCACATACACCAGTTGCACGCACGCACCCCGCGCGCACCACGTCACTACGCTCGCGCTCACTTCTGTAATGTTAACAACTTAGGTTCTAGGCCTTGAAGCATTATTGTGCAATGTCAGGAGCTATCGATGATTGTGAGGGAGAGACGTGTGCTTCTGCGTAGCACACAGTACACACACGCACACAGTACACAGTACACACACGCACACAGTACACAGTACACACACCTCCACACACACACCACACACACAAGCACACACACCACAACACACACACACACTAACACACCACACCACACACACACATCACACACACATTCCGCTGCTGTTATTCTCTAAGTAACCCAGCTGCACAGCTCGGGACTGAGGTACTGATCGGCCGCATATCATCTGTACTCCGGACAACACCCACACACACACACACACACAGTCACACACATACCCGCAGAGATACGAGATGAGAGATGAGAGAGAGAGAGATCGAGAGCCCACGACTGAGATGAGAATGAGCAGAGAAGAGAGAAGAGAGAGAGAGAGAGAGGGAGAGTGAGATAGAGAGAGAGAGAGAGAGGACGAGAGAGCGAGAGCGAGAGAGAGATCACAACCAGTCAGCATCGGATGATCATCAGCAGTGTCATTCAAGATAGATGACACTATATATAACATTATCAACACTACCACAGTACCCTGAGTTATTTTATTAATTTTATCAATTTAATTGAATAGAGTACGGGTATGAAATGCTATTATACAACCTACAATTATTAGTGTCCTAGAAAAATATGAGCGACCGTCGGAGTGTCTCTTATCTCTCTTCCTCTACTGTATGCGCCCAGTGGATCTTGATCATACTTACAGCTATTGCCCTACCAGCTATGCCCGGCCCAGTCGAGAGCAAGAGAGAAAGCGACGCGAGCGAGGAGCGAGAGAGAAGAGACGTGCCAATCGATGAGAAGAGCAGAGAAAGAGAGAGATAGCGCGGAACGCGAGAGAGAGAAAAGTGAGAAGAGCGAGAGAGAGAGAGGAGAGCATGAGAGAGAGAGAGAGAGCGCGAGAGCGAGCGAGAGAAGACCACAACCACCCAGCGCAACAATAATAACACAGAATCATAGCACATACAGCACAACTAAAGCCACATACGCACGCAAAGCCACAAGCATATCTCGCCGCTATAACAGACGTTCCGACGCCATATACCCCGGATGTACGCTTCTATGTAGCGTACTATGTAATGTAATGTTCTATGTTCTTTAAAGTAAGGGTGTTACAAAGCGTACCGATGTCAATGACTGCCTAATTCTGCATTACATAACGTGATGTCAGCAGTGCGATCAGCTAATAGATGCATTGAGGATACAACACAAGGGACCTCCCTCCCCTTACGATTCTCAACAATAGCTCAACATCGCAACGTCGCAACGGCTCGCAAACGGACTGCGTGCTGTATGAGCTACGGTGTATTTTAATCTAACGACTCTAGATATGTCTTATTTAAAATTACCGCAGTGTTACCAGCGTATGTACTATCTTGAATTTTCGTACGTCTAGTTATAAAATGTCTATACTTTCCATACACTCATCAGTTATTTATATTGTAAACTTATACTCGCAGCAATATATTGTGTTCACTGATGTGATGATGAAATTTTGTTACTTGGTTGTCATAACTGCCATGGTTGACATTTTCATACGCATGTGCCGAGTTTTTTTGACGTATAAACAGATTATAAGCCATACGTTTCAAGATGCCGTTTTTATGTAAATGCCCCAAAGCTTACATTGTACCCAATTTATTTTCAACCGCAAAAAACAACAACTTTGAATGAGCACAATTCACTATTTTCACAGACTGGTCGTGTAATTTGATAAATATGGTAAATTTCAATACATTAAGAGTAGCGATCTGGTAGAAATGCTTGAACAATTATACCAAACAGTGCCGCCAGCCCTAGAGGCAAAATGTGTTCCTGCTCCTTCAATGATCCTGTATTGAAAATGAAGAATATCGTTTCTCTTTAATAAAACAATTTTAATTAAAATTCGATGCGTGCGAGCGGGTTAATTACCACGCAGTTAACCCTACATAGATTACCAACGTATCCATGCTCATGCTGCAATGTTCGATTGGATCTAACATATTGTGTACTCCCGCATGCATTAAAATGTCTTAATTTCAATCAATCGAAACAATGCAGCATGAGCATGGATACGTTGGCAACCTATGTAGGGTTAACTGCGTGGTAATTGTAGCCCGCTCGCACGCATCGAATTTTAATTAAAATTGTTTTATGAAAGAGAAACGATATTCTTCATTTTCAATACAGGATCATTGAATGAGCAGGAACACACACACGCACGCACGCACGCACGCAAGCACGCACGCACGCACGCACGCACACACACACAGCCCCACACACATATATATATATAAGTATATATATATTGATAACCATCTACCCCCCACATACACCGCGAACCTCGCTACCCAACGGCGCGTTTCATCAACCGTTTACTCACGGAACTACTGGCGCCATCGCTCGTCGGCGAACTGAACTACACCACATTGTGTTAACGCAGGCAGGTGGAACGAACTCCGTAGCAGACACAGCTGGACGAAAGCAGAAAAACTGGTTTCTAGCGCTAAATCGTCGTGCGGGTCTGCTGCCACGAATGCTATACGCGAAAATACGATGTTTGTTGTCGCTGTGCTTAGGTTATACGGAATGTCTGAGTTACGCCTCCGTTCTATTCGTTCCTTCCGCAACCGCGGCGAACTGAAGTCCCATCGATCATAGCGGAAACCTCCGTCGCTTCGGGGAACTTTCGTCGGCGCAGCGAATGGCGGACAGTTCCGGCCGAGTTGAACCGACATCGTCGTGGGTGTCTACCTATACGGACAGTGGCCGTAGCTGCGGCACAGACGGACAGAGAATGTATGCGGTGACGTACGACGATGGCCAGTATCTGATGTTCGGACGCGTAGCGAAGCGATGCAAGGTTAAGAAGGGCGTCGTCGTGTCTCTGTTTGTGCTGGCGACGCTCGTCGTCATAGCAACCGTTAATCTGTACTCTGGCGGCCTGTCGTCGGCAGTGGCGCACTCGCTGCAGCCACCCGCGGTGAGTAGTACTTCTCTCTCTTTCTCTCTAACTCTCTTTTTCTCTGTTTCTCTCTCTCTCGCTTACTCTCTCTCTCTCTCTCTCTCTCTCCACATCTCTCCCCCTCTCTCTCTATCTACTTCTCTCTCTCGTTCTCTCTCTTACTTTCTTTCTCTCGCCATCTCTCTCTACCTCTCTATCTCTCAACTCTCTCTCCATCTTCTCACACTCTATCTCCCCCTCTTTTTCTCTTTCTCTCTCTCTTACTCTCTTTCTCGCTCCATCGCTCTCTACCTCTCTCTCGCTTACTCTCTCTCACTCTCTCTATCTCTCACTCTCTCTCCATCTCTTTCTCACTCCACCTCTTTCTCTCTCCATCTCTCTCACACACACACACACACACACTACACACACCACACACACACACACAACACACACACACACACACACACACACGCACACACTACTTCTCCTCTATCTCTTGCTCTCTCTCTCTCTCTTCTTCTCCCCTTTCTCCATCTCTTTCTCTCTCTCGATATCCTCTCTCTTTCTCACTCTTCTCCCGTCTCTCATCTCTGTCTCTCTCTATCTCCTCTCTCCTCTCTCTTCTCTCTATTCTCTCTTCTCTTCTCCCTCCCTCTCTCTCCACACTTTCTCTCCACTCTTTCTCTCGTCTTTCCCTTCCTCTCTCTCTACTTCGCTCCCTCTCTCTTCATATATTCTTCCCCTGTCTCTCCCTTCTCCCTCTTCTCAGCCTTCTCTACTCTCCCTCCCGTCCTTCCTCTCTCTCTCACTCCCGATTCTCTCCTTACTCTCTCTCCCTCTCATCTTCATCTCTCTCTCTCTATCACCATTTCTCCTTCGCTCGTGGCATTCCTCCTCTTCTCACCACTACTCCCGTGCGCGTGTGGTGTGGTGTGTGTGTGCTGTGGCTCTCTCTTGTTCTCTCTGCTCTATCTTAATGCGACTGTGTGCGCGGTGCGCCGTGTCGTTGGCATTTATACCGAGGGTGCGCAAATCGTCAGAAGATCCGTCAAATCGGTTTTGCCTAGACGTCGTCGTCGTCGTCGTCGTCGTCGTCGTCGTCGTCGTCGTCGGAGCCGTGAGTGCGTGTTTTGCCGCTAGGGTTCGGACGCGCCTGTCGAGCGAGCGACGTGGTTTCTGAATCCCTCAAGAAAAACCCGGAACACTGTGACGAGCGAGCACACGCACGCACGCACACGCACGCGCGCACGCATACACGCACGCACATACACACGTACGCATGCATGCACACGCGCGCACACAGACACTATTTACAGAATGAAAGAGGTAGCGATAGATAGAAATGGAGATAAAGAGCGTGTGTGTGCGCGCGGGTATGTATCTGTGTGTGTGTCTGCGCGCGCTTTAAATTGAACTCGTATCAAGTAATTAATTGGGAGAGTATCAGCCACATTCAATACATACGAGTAGTGAGAGAATAAGGAGGGGATATTCTTGGGGTTTTATGGGTAGCGACGAAGGAATGTCGAACTGATCTCGTTGCTTCAGGAACAGCGAGTTAGATTTAGCTTGACAGAAACGGAACAATTATCCGCTTGAAGTGTCTAGCCTGAGGGTTAGGTTTAGACGTATAATTATGTCATGTAGCGGTGGTGTGAATGTCCGTGAGACATGCGGAACCTCAGCCTGCTCATAAATAATACATCCTGTGGTAAATATCTATTTGAACATTTCGAAAAATTCTTGAAATGTAATTTTAAATTAGGAAAATTTCATTTAGATTTTTGTCTCGAAACATGTGAAGTTTTATATTAGAATTGTTGCTATCATATATGGCGGATATGCCTTTGAGCACATTACTTCTGTGACTCCACTGTGGGTAGAAATTAAGGGGACACGCAAACAAGTGTCTTTTAAAATTACGACCAAAGCTGTCAGAAGCTATTACTCCCACAAAGTTTCTTTAGTTCGAGTTTTTCTCGTGAGTTGATATTCGCATTTTTTAAAGTTCTTGCGGAATAGTTGGAGGGTTTAACGCGCTATAGCGCATGTACTACACGTTATGCCAACAGTTTAGCGATGAGATATCTACACTACTGGACGCCTGTGCGAGCCTCAATGCGACCGTGTTTCTCATGGAACCCCGGCTTCTAGAACGACTGGTCGAAGACAAGGAACTACCTCAGGATTGGTGGAGTAGAAACAACAGCGGTTCCGCGTTTAATGTGGTCACCTTTGGCGTCCTTGAGCAAGATCTGCTTCCTAACGAAGAGGTAAAAATAGCGACTTTTCCCATGCACCGGCTGCATGGTTGTTGTTGGGACAGCGCTAACAAGGGGAGATAATTCTTCACCACCTGTAACCATGAACCTACATTTCGCATTGCCGACACAAACGTTTCTACCAAGCTACCAATTAGAAAATAACGAGAAAAATTTACTAACTAGCTAAATGTACTAGTGTACTTATTTATTGTACTATTGTACTCATTTATTGTACTATTGTACCTAATACTAAATACCCAAATACCTGGCGACTAAAATATACTAAATGCACTAATGTACTAAATGTAATGATTGTTAAAATGTTCTAAACGTACTGTGGACACAATGGTCATTGCGAATACTGATTAAGCTCGATAGCAAGCAAGAAGAAATTCCCACACATTAAATAAGTTCATTCGGTTGGTAGACTAATAGATCTAACTGGGTTAATTGTTACTTAACCGTGAAGATTGGAAGCGTGCAGCTGACGTTTCGCCTCCTATCAGGAGGCCTTCTCAAAGCTGACTGATGATGAGTTTTGACCAGAAATTCCACAGTCAATGGTTCCGCATTCACGTGCAAGCAGACGATTTATTGTTACTATTTCACGCGCGGACAATCTTACACAAAGATTACAAAAGATTGATTTAATGGTACACATTGATTATTATTACCTACTAATTACATATTATTAATTATGATCATTATAATAAACAATACGTTATCTCACACATTGAAATCACTAAGATGATAAATGTGAGATAAGGCCAGTCTATACGACAACTTAACCATGAACCTGATCGACTTATAACATAGTTTTGAGGCTAGGTATCACTTACGTAACACGTCGCATTGAGACTTTACTTTACAGAAAATACATAAATGTAAAACAAAACCCCTTTCTCAACTGAGGCGGGGTTTTTCCCAGTTAGATTTGTTGGATATATGCAATCCTAGATGATCGAACGACGTTACATTTTCTTTTACACAACCCTGGAATGCAGAACTCCGGAAAAGACCGGGCAACTAGCACCTGTGTCATACATCATGATGCGTTCACAATACTATACGTACTATTACGTACTAGACGTAAAACAATCAGTCTTGCGCCGCCCTCCAATTATCTCATATCTTCTCTCTTTGTCTATTCCTGACAGCAATTCGTAGCCGATGCCATGCGGAAGCATCGGTATAAGTACGTGGCGGTGGAAGGTCGCGACCCGCGCCCGATCAGTGTGTCACTCTGGGACACGCGACACATCAATCGAACGACACATCACCTGTTCGTACGTCGAGGTCGCGTCATCCACCTGGTGGTCTTCTTCGGCAGACGCGGCTACTGGTGGCACGGGGCTGTCGGCGCGTCCGTCCCCTCGCTGCATCGTCTGCTGCCCTCGCTCACGTTCGGCGAATTTCCGGGAGCATTTGACGAGTGAGAGCACCATTACGGGACCGTATTTCGGATCGTTACTATATTACAATTACGTGTTCATATTCATATTCATATTCATATTCATATTCATATTCATATTCATATTCATATTCATATTCATATTCATATTCATATTCTTGTTCTATGTTACATATTTGTTACTATATACCAGTAGTTTCCAACCTTTTCACCACCAAGGGCACATTGTATTCAAATTAATTTCTCCCGCGGACCCCAGGTGTTTGAAAGGTCTGATTACTCAACAAGCCGATTTTATTAACTAGCAACAAACTCGTTTCCCCAGTTCCCACGGAGAATGTTGCGATACTGAGTTGATAATATTAGGAGTGGATAAAAGATATCTCTATTATCCACATCTGATATTACAGTCAAGAACAACGAAACATGAAATTGTGCAGTTTATCTTTGGCAGCATTATCGTGTGCTGTGCATTTTCAGGCTCTTGAAATTTTGAACTTAGCTCACGGACCCCCCAATACTACCTTTGCGGACCCCCAGGGGTCCGGAAACACAAGGTTGGGAACCACTGCTGTATACGGTCAACTCTCCGAATTCCTAACGCCCTCAAAACCGATTCACACGTTAACCGCCCTCCCTCAAGTCCCATCGCCATCTGAGAGAAGTAAGATGCTCCCCCAATAAAGGGAACTTAAGAGAAACCCGAACTAAATGGACGGTCCCCGTGGGTGGTCGGTATTGGAAGAGAGTTGACTGTATTGTCTTAATTTCACATTTTCGTAATGTTCATCGCCACGAAAAAATATGCTCAGTAGATGGCGCCACGCGCTACTAAAATATGTTGCATTTCACATTGTTGTATTCGGCGTATACGTTCTACGTCGCTGAAATTATATGATCGACGTTAAACACCGTTTAATATCTCTCTAATATATAATTGATAATATCAATAACAATGCAATTATTTAATAATATATATTATTTTATAATAATTAAATTAATGATTTGTAATTTATTATGTTAATATTACATATTAATCTAAAACGACAGCTAAACGTAAACAATGCAATATCCATCGATTCGACTCCAACCTAAGTCCAGTTTGACTTTTGCTAGACGCGAAAGCATAACACATGTACGTGTACGCTCTTGTCCTTCAGCTTGCAGCTTAGCGAGGCATCTCGCCGTGATGGAAGAGAAAGAGTTTTCACGCCGCACGATTCTCAAGCATTTCTCAAAGCTGCCAAAATTTCCCGCTTCATCGACTGCGACGCTGCGGTCGCACGATCAGTTCAACGAAAGCACGGCAACGTGAGTTTCTTACTACTTATTTTTCCTCGCCGCCAGAGAGAGAGAGAGAGAAGGTGGGGGGAGAGGGGGAAAGAGAGGGAGAGAGAGAGGGGGAGAGGGAGAGAGGAAGGGAGAAAGATAGAGAGAGAGAGAGAGCGAGAGCGGCCGGAATCGAAAAGTTTTACCCCTCGTCGTCGTCCCAGCGCCGCGACGCGTGTCACATCGCTTGCTCCTGCGCTGCCAGCGCCCCCTACATCGTGCGTTCCCTGTCCGTCTGCGTGTGCGCTCGTCCGTCTGTGCGTGCGCGCGTCCGTCTGTGCGTGCGTGCGTTCATGCGCGGGTCCGTCTCTGCGTGCGTGCGCGGGTCCGTCTGTGCGTGCGTGCGTTCATGCGCGGGTCCGTCTCTGCGTGCGTGCGCGGGTCCGTCTGTGCGTGCGTGCGTGGGTCCGTGTGTGCGTGCGTGCGT
>NW_014577322.1:176642-188067 GCF_000485595.1 Priapulus caudatus | reverse complement strand
AGAGAGAGAGAGAGAGAGAGAGAGAGAGAGAGAGAGAGAGAGAGAGAGAGAGACAGAGAGGGAGAGGGGGGGGGGCGGCGGTGGGTAATATCAAAGAGAAATGCTTCCCCCCGTCATCAAGTCAATCTATACGAACGTTTCCGCACGACAGGAGTAGATCGCCGCGGGGAGGCTGGCTGAGGTTAAAGAGCACGTATCGCCTCCGCTTGTCGGCCGACGCTTTGACGTCGGCGTCGCTCCCCATGATTATGCACGTCAAGCAAGCTGGCCGCAATCAACGAGCGCAGAATCACGCGTTCCGAGATTTTAATGATGTGACCACCTCGGCGTGAGAACACGCATAGACACACGCTTTTGTTTCCCGGGGAGAAACAAATACGAGCTGACACTCCGTCATTGTGTCATGCTAATTACTAAGCGCGATAATAAATTGAGAGAATACCGATAGAGGTGCGTAAGAGTGAGCCCAGATTTTAGTCTAGCGCCTATTACATACACCTGATCGTGTGTATAGCCACTGCTTTGCCGATGTGCTACTGTCGGTCTATATAGGTTAACAAATTTTGTATGAACATAGACGATACATACTCGTTTGTGCAAACATCTTGCGTAAATGAAGTTCAACGTTTATATGTCGAATATTTACGTAGTTTACGTGTTTCTTTTCGACATTATTATATTGCCTTTGTGTATATCTGATAACACCGCAAAGCATTATAAACGATGATCATTCTGTGATCATTCTAACGTAAACCTACTAGATATGAGGGAACCATAGAAATATGTAGAGACACTAGTCTAACTATTATTATTATTTTTATGGGGGAAACGCAGAAACACGAGTGTGGGGTATAGCGTAGCGTGATGTAGCGTGGTTTAGGGCACCCCTGCACTAAAAGCGTTTTGCAGACAGTAATCGGCAGAACAAAGTAAGACGTTGATGCAGAATTGTAGAAAAAATTCGACGGGAGATTATTCTCTTAAATTGTTACCGACCATTGCCAGTAAAGAAAGAGAGAGAGAGAGAGAGAGAGAGAGAGAAAAAGAGAGAGAGAGAGAAAAAAAAAGCGAGAGAGATCGACAGAAACAGAAACAGAGACAGAGACAGAGACAGAGACAGAGAGAGAGAGAGAGGAAAAGAGAGAAAGAAAGAGAGAGAGAGAGAGAGAGAGAGAGAGAGAGAGAGAGAGAGAGAGAGACAGACAGAGACGGAGATTTAAAAAAAAGGTTCGTCGTTGGGCGCTAAGAAGCAAGCGTCCACCGGTGATCTACCGGAATGAAGCCAATTTTTATCAGTACAGGACTTTCTACAGGTTGGTACCGCCAGTGCGGCATAATCCCGCACGACCACGACGTGGATTTTGGCATGTGGGCAGAGGACTACGAACCGTCACTACGAGCTGTCTTCGAGAACAATCCAGTGCTTAAGCTCTGCACCGTGTGGGGAAACGTAAGCGTCTTAAATCTGACGGCCAGTGCCTGAGAAATATCCACGCGCGCGCGCGGAGTGTGTCGTGCCACGCGCGCGTCTGTCTGTCTGTCAGTCAGTCAGTCTGTCTGTATCTGTCTGTCTGTCTGTATGTCTGTCTGTGTGTCTATCTGTCTGTCTGTGTGTCTGTTTGTCTGACTGTCAGCCTGTCAGTCTGTCAGTCAGTCAGTCAGTTTGTCAGTCAGTCAGTCAGTTTGTCAGTCACTCAGTCAGTCGGTCAGTCGGTCAGTCGGTCAGTCGGTCAGTTTGTCAGTCTGTCAGTTTGTCGGTCTGTCTGTTTGTCTGTCTGTCAGCCTGTCAGTCTGTCAGTCAGCCAGTCAGTCAGTCAGTCAGTCTGTCTGTCTGTCTGTCTGTCTGTCTGTCTGTCTGTCTGTCTGTCTCTTCTGTCTGTCTGTCCTTCGATCAGTCTGTCACTGCTATTATGCGACGTACTGTGGGACTTGTAGTAGGGAGGCCCGGTGTATGTATTCTAGTGTCGCACGACTCGAGCTGGGAAGCCGCGGCAGCCATCACTCGGGTGGATGCGTTTTGCGGTCGGTCGTGCACGCGCGCGAGATAAACGAGGTGGATCGCCTATCATAGGGGGGGGGGTCGCTTATCATGGCGGCGGGGGGTCGCTTATCATGGGTGGGAACCACTTATCATGGGGGGTCGCTTATCATGGGGGGGGTCGCTTATCATGGGGGGTCGCTTATCATGGGGGTTGCTTATCTCATGGGGGTCGCTTATCATAGCGGTGGCGGGGTGGTTGCTTATCATGGGGAGGTCACCTATCATGGGTGGGGATCACTTTTCATGGGGGGTCGCTTATCATGGGTGGGGATCACTTTTCATGGGGGGGGTCGCTTATCATGGGGGTCGCTTATCATAGGGGATTGCTTATCATGGGGGGAGGGGTCGCTTATCATGGGGGTTGCTTATCATGGGGGTCGCTTATCATGGGAGTCACTTATCATGGGGAGTCGCTTAGCTTATCATGGGGAATGTTTGCGAATCGTTCAGACTAACGTCTGTGCGGCGAACGCGGTTCACTGCACGCCAGCGCTAGAAGGTATATGACGGCGAAGACGGAGAGGAGGAGGGGGAAGGCGGTGTATGCGAGTGTCGTCTGTCAGGCAATGCGAAGACAGGCTTCTTTTTCGCGGCGACTCGCAGCAGCAGAGCGGGAGCGTGCTCCGGTAATGCTCTCTCAATGCCGCTGCCGTCGCTATAAATTATGCTCGGCTGCTATTCAATGAAGTGCAGGGTGACCCTGCCACTGCCGCGTAGCATCAGATATGCGGATGCGCAGCAGCAGCAGCAGCGTTTCAACATCTGACAGAATTCATAGCAGACGCGCGATTTCGTTGGACCGTCGCTGTCTCTCTCGGGAGTTGACATAATTTCATGCGCGGACGGATGTTTTTTTTTTCGGCACGTGAAGAGAGCGCGATATCGAATTTACACCTTGATACGTGACGGGCTATTCGCCGCTAGCTGTCATTTCATCCTCGTCTCACAATCCGAGTTGAAAGACCGTAATCGTGGATTTTGCGAGCTAGACGTGCCAAGGTGACGACAAAAAGGGCCGGCTGGTTATAATCCGTGCAGCCATGTAGTCCGTCATTACGGATACTAAGATGGTTTCGGGAATTTACGCGAAAATTGATTTAAGCAGATAAATATAGCTTATATATATAGATAATAATAAATATGATTAAAACACGAAATTTCGTTAAGCATTATGACGCGACACCACTCTATGACACGCTACGCTACGCTACACTACTCTACGCCCCCCCCACGCCACACCACGCCACCCCACGCCACGCCACCCCACCCCACCCCACGCCACTCCACGCCACCCAACCCCACGCCACGCTACGCCACTCCACGCCACACCACGACGCTCACGCACACAACGCTACGCCGCGCGATCCAACGTCAAATTGCACATAACTGTGCTATACATGCGCTACACTACACTACGCTACACTACACTACGCTACAATAATATACATGCGCTGTGTAAGTGTTGTTATATATTTTCCAGAAAAATGACAGTTTCCAATTCGCACTTTGGGGCTACCACATGAAAGTGGACATCTTTTTCCTTTATAAGACACCAGACGGCATGCACACATTTCATGGCGTCACAGGGAATGACGGTCGACGAAGATATAGGTAAGTATCGGTCTCCCGCGTTCTCCCGCACTCCCTCTCTCTCTCTTTCTCCCTCTCCCCCTATCCCCTCTCCACCCCTTTCCCCATATATATAAATTTCTTCATATGTTTCTCGCCGTTAAATTACAAAGCCATTTGTAATTTGTTCTTATAATAACGCTCGAGATTTTCCCTTCCGTCAATTCCTTAAGAATATATACACAAGATCCTGCACTATCTACTCCATCAGGTTTTTCGCAAAGGTTTAGCCAGCACAACTGTGTTCCTAATTACTGTATCGCTTTATATGGATTCTCTCTCTAAAATACGGATAGACAAACGAAACGTACTCAAAACCGCTAGTGAACATCAAAACAACTGCTTCAATCCTTTTACTGCCCTGCCGCACTTTGCGTAGTATCAGGAGCTAATAATACAGCTAAATAATACAGAACTAATAATACAACTAAATAATACAGAGTTAACAAGAGCAATCGGAGATTGCAAACCTCCGCCACAGCGTAACAGTCCCCCCATCTTGCTGGTACACCCAATATAGAGTTTGATAAAATTTTCAGAAATTTGAAAAAAAAGATCTAGG
Source organism: Priapulus caudatus (assembly GCF_000485595.1). NCBI lineage: Eukaryota > Metazoa > Priapulida > Priapulimorpha > Priapulimorphida > Priapulidae > Priapulus > Priapulus caudatus. Next base: position 183,835 of record NW_014577322.1, on the reverse strand, counting down.
ATTTTTTTTAATGAATTTTGAATAATAGGTATATTATTAGCTCTTGGCAGCATGTAGTTTCTTGTTATCTCATTCCACGATTTTCTTCTATAGTTATAGCAGCATGAAGACTGTTATTACCAGCTGAAAAGTGTAGTCAACTTCATGGGTGATAACATCTGTGATATCTATATCTATCATGACTGTGTAGCTAGTATCCATAAATATATGGCGTAAATTCAACATGGAGTTGTCATACTCAGTAATAATCCGAACATTGCCGAATGAGCGGATAATTTTCCGCTGTCGAATTAATATACTGTGTTAGCGTGTAGTGTACTCTTGCCCGTCTTTTAAAACAGACCATTTGTGAAGGTTGTAAATCCGCTTTCCCTTTCTTATTGGCGGCACAAAACCATTTTGCAATTTTATTGGCTAAAACCGCCAATTTCATAAACGAGTAATATGAAGATTCATGCTGTAGGTCATGCATATATACCTATACTTTCTAATTATCCGAGCACATAATTGTATTCGACTAGGATAACTATTGTATAAATTGCCGTTACAAACGATTCTAATTGGGTGCTGATAGCTATGCGATTTTTCATGAATAACTTATGAAGTCAATATAAATAGGAATTTGCCGCACAATACGATGATGTAAATGCGGTGATGAGGGAATTTGATCGATGTGTATTACAAACCACCGCCGATGAATCTATGGATGGGTATATTGGCGCACACACGCACACACGCACGCACGCACGCACGCACACACACACACGCACGCACGCACGCGCGCGCGCACACACACACACGCGCGCACGCACGTACGCACGCACGCACGCACGCACGCACATACACACACACACACACACACGCACACACACCCCACACACATTTATGCGGTCATGCATGCGCCCGCGAGGTAGATATATCCAAGAGTACATAATATCGTATATCTGTGTGAATCGTATATCTTGATATATCGTGTATAACCTCATGCCGCCACTTCCCCACAGCCCGCAACCACACCTGTTGCGACAATTAATAACAAACAATTAATAACAAACAATTAATAAGAAGCCAACAAGGCGCAATCATATCCTCGTCATCTCCTCTTCTCGGAACAACAGCGCGACGTTTCCGGCGGTCCAACTCTGCACGACAGAGTTTCTCGGAGAGATGTTTCACGTTCCTTGCACGCCGAGTCTCATGCTAGACGCCGAATACGGAACGAACTGGCGCGAACCAAATGTCGAATACGACTACCAGGACGCCTTAAACCTACGCAAGAGAGGAGCGTGGAAAAAGCAGGCCGAGATTATGTGTGAAGAGTAGGTGTAGAGTTGCTGTGAGCACGACTAGGATTAGTACAAGAGCTAACAATACATTATATAGCATGTATTATATTGCATATGTCTAATGCATTATGTATAATGCATATGCAAATGTCTAATGCATTATGTATAATGCATATGCATATGTATAATGCATTATGTGTATGCATAATGTAGTATATTGTATGTAACATACATTATAACAGAAGTAGATAATAGGGAACCTATTACCTGATTATAATAATGTATTAATAGCTCTTGATTAGTATAAGTGTGACCTGGGATTCGGTACGGTTCAATGATTCGCTCACCGCACACTTACCGTACACGTGTAGTGGCAGGGACTATAGTGTTAGAAACTTAGAGGGAGTAATACCATAACGCCAAGTGCATGGGTTACGCCATGAGTTACAATGTTAACGACTTCAAAGGTTTACAAGTTCAGCTATAAAATGCGCATAATTACTGCTACGATGTGTGTTTTTTTGCTGTATATAAATACTGCTACGATGTGTGTTTTTTGCTATATATAAATACTGCTACGATGTGTTTTTTTGCTATCTATAAATACTGCTACGATGTGTGTTTTTGCTATATATAAATACTGCTACGATGTGTTTTTTGCTATATATAAATACTGCTACGATGTGTTTTTTGCTATATATAAATACTGCTACGATGTGTTTTTTTGCCATGTATAAATACGGCTATGATGTTTAAAAAAAATCATCGTTTGCAGTGCGCGCACGCACGCACGGTGCAAGGTTGCTCTGCGGCCGTCGTGTGTATGTATATATGTATCTAGCGACCATGCATGTCTAACGTGTGTCTTTCACAACACATTGCCGCGAAGTTCACGGCAATCGATAAATCCGGCGCATTCGCCGAAAAAAATTATAGATATATTTTTTACAGCATTTGTATACGATTATTTAATTGTAAACCTCGGCTTACGATAATCTCAATCTTGCCCACTAGCAGTGCTACAGCTTTCTACTGCTTGATGAACAACGGAGGAGGTATATAGTAAGCCATGCTCAAATACGCGTCGACTTTGATTAATATCTTAATTAGGGCAGTTGCTGAAAACGCGCCATCTTCGCGTGGATTATAGACGATCGACAAGGCGCAAACATGGCCTATAGCAGCATCGCCTTAATTAATAAAAAATGTAATTAATATGATTGTTCGCGTATCTATTATGGTTCTATTATTATATGGGCATTATTTTTATTTACGCGTGCGTTATATTAAAAGCGCTATATACTGCAGCTAGAGGTCTACACTATAATTTAAAATCACGTAATATGTAGTGGATAAACACAACAACGCGATATTATAATGACAAAATTTACGAAGAATAATCATTTACGTGGCTGGCTTTCAGTGCAAACTTGCAAGATTCCCCCCCCAACCACACCCTATGATATCCCACTTGCATGACAATATAATTCTCTTCTACCATATCGCACGCGAATTAGAAAAACAAGAACTCATCCTACATGTTATCATGGTTGAATAATGACAAAATTGTCATTATTCACCCCTGATGTTATTATGTAGCGAGCGATAATTGATTGCGCTGGACTCTAATGAGTTATATAGCCATTATTTCTAAACGCAACGATGTGTTGATACCATCGACAGCGCCCACATCACACAAACACAGCTCACCGGTTTCAATACTGGGCAACAAACAAGATTGACGTGTTTGCATGCAAAGTGTCGCCATTTTGTTCTCCGAGAATAAATGACTGTCGTAATTGAGCGGCGATATTAAATAAAACACTTTAATCGTTTAGCAGGAAATTAATTACATGGGAACCTTGGCTTATTTGCGTCTAACACATAGGTATGCATTCTACAGCAATTGAAACAATTACTCATTATGAGTCACCGAACGTTCAAGTATAATAAGGCACATGCCATAATTCATAGTGTAACAAACGGTACAGATAACATGAAGAATGTATGAATACTACGCACGTTCAGCCATGTCCGAGAGTGGCATACACATTATCGAGTGCTTTCAGTAAGTTCTTTGCAAAGGCTTTAATTATAAAAATGGAGATAAGGAAAAATGTCGTAAGTTAACATCTATATTACCTCACGATTTCTAATGAATGAATGAATGAATGAATAAATAAATGAATGAATGAATAAATGAATGAATGAATGAATAAATGAATAAATAAATGAATGAATGAATAAATGAATAAATGAATGAATGAAGGAAGGAATGAAGGAATGAGGGAATGAAGGAATGAATGAATAAATAAATGAATGAATGAATGAATGAATGAATGAATGAGTGAGTAAATGAATGAATAAATGAATGAATGAATAAATGAATGAATGAATGAATGAATGAATGAATGAATGAATGAATGAATAAATAAATGAATAAATAAGTAAACAAACTCGAACAAGTATTATAATAAATAAATAGGTGTATTATAAAAAATAAAGAAATCAGGTAATAGCAGCAAGTGTATGCCCGAATTTCAAGATACACCGCGTGCATAATGTTTGCCGAATTCGAATAAATCTGTGTTCAGATCAAAGCTAAAATATCACGCCGCAACCTGGCAGCAAAAAGATATAGCAAAAACGACATAATGCGTGGCACGTAGAGCTGTTATATATATATATATATATATATATATATATATATATATATATATGTACCGCTCTATAGCGAGACATCAACCCTTTATTCACGCGATCATCACAGAGTATCAATAACCAATGTTGTGCGAAATAGAGTCATCGGTACCCGTATGGATCTGCATCTTAGTAAAAACAGAAACCCATATACGTATCGAGTGACTGTATGTTCACCCATACACGATGTTTGCGTCGTTATATATGAAGTAATATAACAGGGTAGAGATCAGATTGAGTTTTCTTAACCGATGAATTTATTTAGAAAATATGATCAGTCATATATATTTATATATATCATTGAAAAGACAACGTTCATTACACAAGAAAACGAGAGAATGTTTATTTTATCCGTCTTTTGTCTAACAGAAAGTGTTTTTTAACATAATATTTTTGACACATTCTATCAAGTATGGCTTTTTATAGAAATATACTTTAGGATATAAACAAAGTTTGTTAAAGTAGAAAATGACAGAAACCCGATTATTACCTTCACCCATGATAGATAATCAAGTTTTCATTCTCATATGTGCAGAACAAGAAGTGTGTAGAGAGATGCTATTATGCTAAAGCTATTTACTAAACAACTTGCAGTAAAAAGAATCGTATTTGGCGCTAAAACGAAACCTTTCTAATCAAAAGAAAACAGTAAAGCAGTGATGAAGTTGCTTCTAAAATTTAATTGAATCATACCACTAATCAATAATCGACGACATTCACTCACTCTCGAGTGAGTGAAATGCCGGGCACGTCACGTGTGCGTCACGTGACTGGTCGCCATTTTTCCGAAGCGCAACATCGAACGTGTTCGTAAAACGTAAATAGCAATTAAGATAACGCTGGTATTTTTCTCTCACGTGCTCGACACGAAATGCAAGAAACCGCGGGCTTGACGATGCAGACGCGCAAATGCAGAACGGAATCGAAAACTGTAGAAGTTGTGTGTGTGTGTGTGTGTGTGTGTGTGTGTGTGTGTGTGTGTGTGTGTGTGTGTGTGTGTGTGTGTGCCATCTTATATAACGTTTGACGTTCGAGGTCGTAGTTTTTTGTCATCGGTGTGCTTTAGTCCGTACTCCTGCCGTAACGCATGCCGAGGAAATCGTAGTCCCCGTACTGATCAGCTCGACCGAACCTGGAATATCCATAGTCGAGACTCCCAAACCTCTTCTCCATACGATTCTGCTCGCTCACATCCACGTCGTCGTTGTCCGAAATCTGCAGACGATATATCAAACACACGTGAGCACGGCTGAACGCCGCATTGTAGAGAGAACTTGCCCTTCTGCGGCCCGTTGTCAGAAATAAAATCAGTAGTGAAATTAGTCTTAACATTAACATTAGTCGTAAGTGCTATCTCAGCATTAACATTAGCATTAACTTTACTATGTTTCTGACAACGGTCCCCTGCCCTCTTCTGAACACGGGTGCACGTTGTCGGAAACAGAGAGATAGTCTTAACATTAGCATGCGCAGCCAACTCGTGCTAACTTAGCCCGATTGAGCCCAGTTGTGCGTGTACGCTGCGATTTAGCGCGCGCCTGTCCCGGGCCTGTCCCGGACTAGCTTGATGTAGGATCTAACTTTGCAATCTGCACGGGGTACAAGTCTTAATATGGACATTTTCTCGTAGATCGGACCCTCTATACGCTTGCGTACGTGAAAACTCGTGACGTTACCGTTTTTTTCTGTCGACGAGGTTCTGTCAAAGTTAATAACAGGACTAACGTTAAGTCGAATGTTGTTTCTGGTAACGAGTCCCAGGTTTATACCGGAGAGTGAGCCCAAGGGAAGTAGTGGCAGGATAAGGAATTTATAGATCGCTTTTCCCTTTCGGCTCGTCCGCGGCATAATAATATTAGCGTGACCGCCATCTTGCACGTTTCCAATTAACTTCCCGCGTATCCAATTAAAACTTGTGATAGGCCAGTCAAGTAAACTGTAATTATTGATGAACGTTAATTATATAGCTTCGGCATGTCAAAATTTTTTTAACAAGTGCGTTTAAGATATTAATAACAATCATAACCTCTACCTTTGCAGGGAGGTTCCCAAAGCTGTCACCTAACTTCATAATGATACTTCACATTATGTATACATCTAATACGGGTCCACATATAATCGGTATCGATATCGAATTCGCATATAATCACATGGACGCCAAGGAGACATTACCGCTCTGGTAGCCACGTAATTTTAATATTAGTTATGTATCATAATTGCTATTGATTAAACGCATTCGTGATTGTTATTGTTTTAATTGTTATTGTTGCGATTGGATTTTATTGTTACTGATTTGTTATTGTAATTGATCGTTATTTATTCTGACGTTAAAGGATAGATGGATGAAAAGTTGTCACAACCGACGCAATTTGATGTGTAGATTTAGATTTGAAATTAGATGGAGACTAGATTTAGATTTATAATTAGATGTGTAGATTTAGTGTAGACTACATAAACAAAACCGGTGCTATGTCGATTGGGGAGGGGGTCTTACGTGATTTGAGGATGGATAGGTTTATTAGCTAATCAATATTGTGCAGGTAATACTGACAATCATTCATCCCGTCAACCCGCAGTATTTTGTTAAATCTTGTTTGTTCAGTACACGCGTTAAATATTCCACGCTATCTTTGATATATGCGATAGCCGAACGATTTTCCATTTATTAGTAGAAATGCAATTTTTAATAAAAAAAACCACCGCCTGTAATAAACTATAACAGACATTAAGAGTTCGACCTTAACATGACATTAACAGCAATTGCTGTACATGCATATTCTCGATTGAACTCATATAGCAGATTTGTGATCTTGGCAACCCCTAATTTGTTTATGGAGCGTTTATTGTCCTCTTTATACATAAATTGCGATAAAAAAAATGCCGACAAGGACGCTCGACAAGGGCAGCTCGAGAGGCAGAGTGCAGTTTTATGTGTATGTCGCCGCCTTTGATTGTCGGCGGCACGTGTTTTTTCGTACAAGAGACATTTTCGAGCTAACTCACGTCAGGAGGCTGCTCAGCTGCTGAATGCACACCCACACACACGCACGCACGCACGCACGCACGCACGCACACACACGCACGCACGCGCGCGCGCACGCACGCACGCACACACGCACACACGCACGCACGCGCACGCGCGCAGGCACACGCACACACATACATGCACACACACACACACACACACACACACACACACACACACAC
>NW_014577322.1:173313-176341 GCF_000485595.1 Priapulus caudatus | reverse complement strand
TATACATATGTATACATCCTTGTCGGTGACCTGTAGGCAACCAACGGGTCCCCGAATCGCAGCTAATCCTGAGGGAACGTGAACACATGGTCCTCGTGGGTGAGCACATTCATAAACACGAGAGTATCATAAACGGTTGCCGCCCCACCAACGCTGCTGTCAACGTTGATCCATCAGCTCTCTTTTAATGGCAATTATCGATCAAGGGAGCTCGCAGTCGCGTTATCACCTGACATCGTTAGCTCGCCGCCATACAATCCTACGCGTAGAATTCTATTGAATCAGGCGGCAGTGCGCGCGAGGGTGGGTGGGTGGGTGGTGGTGGTGGGGGTTGCCCGTTTATTTGAGCAGTCGTCGAACGCTTGTCGGCGGTGTCCGTTTTGTTTAAATTCGATGAGCTTATACGAAGAGGCGATTAGCCGACGATACGGGGCTCGCAAGCAAGCATCGATTCCCCGTTTAGAATTTCCGCTTCCCGCGTTGTCGGCGAGAAAGCGTCCGAGAACGAATCACAGAAGCTGAATCGGCGCCGCGCGCGCTAACTTTGATATCTTTGATATCTTGTTCGTTCGAGATTCTAACTGCGTCTCTGAATGCGACGTTGTGCTATTATCTACTGCACCGCTTCCCCCCGACTATCGCTTTTGGTCTTCAATTTACACACGAAACTAACGCGTTGCCAATGGCGACGAGATGGCGGCAATGATCGTCTATTGTTCGCGATATCTGGAGAAGACTGAAGGCGACTAATGGGGTCGTGTATTATGTAGATTTGGTCAACGACGGAGAAGCGTAATCTTGAGTTAAATCGTGAAAAATCCGGAGATGTCAAGGAGAAACGGGGCAGCTAGAAAAATGGACTATTCCAAAGAGGTGAGAAACCTGCTTAACATGCATTGTTTTGTTCATCGTCATTTTAACGCTTCCGTAACAGAAAAACAACAACGGCCAAACACGCTCCCGATGTAGGCCTATTAATGTTCGTGATAGCGGGTTGTCTTGCTTTAGCCCGCCAAACACGCAATAACACACGTCATTTACGAATGTGTCATTGCCTAACCCTAACACATGTCATTTACTAATGTGTCATTGCCTAACCCTAACCCTAACACACGTAATTTAACACGATTTTATTTGGCAAGCGATTGCGGAATGATTGCTAGCGTTACGTTAATCGATCCGGTGAAAAGTTTTGGTATCTCGTTCGCATACGTTTGGTAGCTACACAGTCTATTGTCGTTATAACACCAATGGCCCATGAACGAGACGGTAGCGTGCTAAAACAATAACTTGACGATCGTTACGAATAAATAAATAATACCTATTTCAAGGCTGAAGATGTATACGAAGCCGGCGCGGGCCGAATTTTATACTGGCAATGCGAAGGATAGTGGTGGGGGGAATGATTGCTAGCCGTTAGGGGGGGGGGGGGGGGGGGGGGTAGGTTAATCGATCCGTGGAAGAAGATTTTTGGGTATGCGCGTCAGTTCGGGCATACGTTTGTTAGGCCTACGCGGTGTAGTTGTCGTTATAGCAGCCAAGAAAATGCCGGATGAACGAGAGCGTAGTGCTAAAAGAATAACTTTGGACGATCGATGTACGCAATAATAAATAATACTTTTCCAAAGGCTGAGAGGATTAGTGAGACGAAGGGAGTTCGCAGCCGCGGCGTGTATGTGTGTGCTGTAGTTGTGTGTGATGTGTGTGGTGTGTGTGTGTTGTGCGTCGTGGTGTGTGTGTGTGGGCGTGTGATGTGTGTTGCGCGAGCGCGAGCAAGGAGAGAGAGAAGAGAGGAGAGAGAGACGAGAGAGAAGGAGAGAGAGAGAGAGAGAGAGAGCAGAATGAGAGAGAGAGAGAGGAGAAGAGAGAGAGTGAGCGTGGGGTGTGTGTGTGTGTGAGAGAGGAGAGAGCGTGGGTGTGTGTGTGTGTGTGCGCGCGCGCAGCCGCGTGTGTTGTGTGTGTGTGTGTTGTGTCGTGTGTGTGTGTGTGTGTGTGTGTGTGTGTGAGTGGCTGTGTGCAGTGTCGCGATGTGTGAGTGCGTGTGTGTGGGTGTAGTGTGTGTTTCGTGTGTGTGCATGTGTGTGTGTGTGTGTGTGTGTGTGTGTGTGTGTGTGTGTGTGTGTGTGTGTGTGTGTGTGTGTGTGTGTGTGTGTGTGTGAGTGCGTGTGCGTGTGCGCATGTGTGAGTGCGTGTGTGTGGGTGTGTGTGTGTTTGCGTGTGCGCGTGCGTGTGTGTGTGCATGCGGACAGGGTGTAGTCAGGGGAATTATATGCGTTATGGATGATGACTGAAGAGAGCGAAGCACTACAACTTTAATAGAAAAACTTGAAATCTCCTGGCACGCATCCGTGTATCCGTAAGCACGCCTACAGACAAAGGCACAAAAGCCGACCAGTGACCTATTGACTATCATGAAAAGGATTTCACCCGTTTGCGTGGATCGCAATAAATGAAAAGGTGCATCGACATAAATCTAAAATAAGTTGTGATGAGTGCTCATGCTGCACCCCCCCCCCCCCCTCCAGCTAAGGCAAGCGAGCAACCAATAGAGTCAGATGTTAAGAGTCATATATAAGAGTCATATATAAGAGTTAAACGTTAAAATTAGTACACCTAAGAGAATGCATGCATCTGCTGCTGATATCACATTGATTACGAAGAGTGTGTATACGCGCTTCATATTAACTGAAGCTTGCAGCTATTACATCGCAGTCTTTGTGCAGTTTAGTTAATGATGACTCACGCTAGGAGAATGCGCTCGCCCCGATGTATCACATACAGTATTTACAGTTGTGGCTTCCTAAGCAATTATCGTCGAAGGCAACTAATAAATAATTTAAGCTGAATGACTCCATTTAGTTTAATATGTTTATTCACCCGTCAACGTTTCGTTTCATGTTGCGTAATCAATGATACGCTATAAATAAATAAGCAAGCGTGTAAGCAAATAATAAATAGTAAATAATAAATAAATAAATAACTAAATAATAATTGGAAATAAATAAATAAAGAAAAAAAGAAAGATAAT
>NW_014577322.1:170994-173303 GCF_000485595.1 Priapulus caudatus | reverse complement strand
CGAAAAGTTCGCAGCCGCGCGTGTATGTGTGGTGTAGCTGTCGTGTGTGTGTGTGGTGTGTCGTGTGTTGTGCGTCGTGTGTGTGTGTGTGTGTGAGCTGTGATGTGCTGTGCGCGGAGCCGCGAGGCAAGGAGAGACGAGAAGAACGAGGAGAGAGAGACCGAGAGAGAGAGAGAGAGAGAGAGAGAGAGAGAGAGAAGCAGAGAGAGAGACGAGAGAAGAGAGAGAGTGACGTGGGTTGTGTGTGTGTGAGAGAGAGAGAAGAACGTGGGTGTGTGTGTGTGTGTGCGCGCGCGCTAGCCGGTGTGTCGTGGTGTGTGTGTGTGGTTGTGCGTGTGTGTGTGTGTGTGTGTGGTCGTGTGCTAGTGGCTGTGCAGTGTCGCGATGTGTGAGTGCGTGTGTGTGGCGTGTGTGTGTGTTTCGTGCTGTGTGCCATGTGTGTGTGTGTGTGTGTGTGTCGTGTGTGTGTGTGTTGTGTGGTGTGTGTGTGTGTGTGTGTGTGTGTGATGTGTAGTGTTGTGAGTTGCTGTGTGCGGTGCGCATGTGGAGTGCGTGTGTGTGGGTGTGTGTGATGTTTGCGTGTGGCGTGCGTGTGTGTGGCATGGCGGACAGGGTGTAATGGTCAGGGCAATTATAATCTCGCGTTATGGATGCATGACTGAAGAGAGGCAGCACTACAACTATTAAAGAAAGAAAGTCTGAAAATCATCCCGGTGGCCACGCATCGGTGTATCCGAAGCACGCCTACGACAAAGGCAACAAAAAGCCGACGCGGCGAGTGTACTATTGACTCATCAATGAACAGGATTTCACAGCCGTTTGCGTGGATCGCAAATAAATGAAAGTGCATGACAATATAATTTAAATAAGTTGTGATGGGTCTCATGCTTGCCATCCCCCCCTCACTAAGGCAGCGGCACCATATAGAGTCAGATGTTAAAGTCAATATATAAGAGAGTCAGTATATCACAGATTAAACGTTAACGATATTAGTGACACACTAATGAGAATGATCGCATCTGCTGCTGATAATCACATTGATTACACTGAAGAGTGTTATAGCTCAAGTAATTTTAAAATAATTGATAAATTAATTAAATATTAAATAGAACAATTATACATCGCATCTGCGCGGCGTTTTTTTTATACAGGACTAATGGAATGGTAATATTACCTTTGCACGAGTTAATTCACAGACGGCATAGGGATACGATATAGGAATAGGGATATGGGGTAGGATAGAGAAAGGGATAAGGAGAGGGATACGATTGTCAAGGTCACGACACACTGCATCACACATACTGGTCAGTCAGGGTAGAAGCGACGCATGACATACTGCAGGGACAACAGCCGACCGTAACGTTTAAATTGATTTTAGAAAATTAGAATCTATTGTTTCAAATGAGTTATTTGCACACGCACGCAATAACGTCCGGCGACAACCGCAACAATTCTAATATTTAATCGTTCAATCTATTCACTCGTCTCTAGATCTAATTTCGAGCGACATAGCCACACGAAATAGCCAATCACAGCCGTAGATAATGTTTTCATCAGCACGTGAAATAACAATTCGTAATAAAATCGGGTTGCTCAGCTGTTTGAGGATCTGTAATGGCATCTGTCGAACCGATCAGTTTACGTGTTCAGGGAAAATTTGCTTTTATAAGATCTAGGTCATTCATTATGCAAGGCGGCCAGCTAAAGGAAATCATTTGCTTATCATTAGCATAGGACTTCAAACTCAATGCTAAGCATATGTAACATGCAAAAGTCTCGAGTTTTACAAACTTAAAAATGTCCGCCATTGCGCAGCGAGAAAGGAGATAAACTCTGACCTAACGCCAGTCGTTAACGCCTGCAGTGTAGCTGGGTTCAGTCGTTAACGCCTGCAGTGTGGCTGGGGTCAGTCGTTAACGCCTGCAGTGTAGCTGGGGTCAGTCACTAACGCCTGCAGTGTGGCTGGGGTCAGTCGTTAACGCCTGCAGTGTGGCTGGGGTCACTCGTTAACGCCTGCAGTGTAGCTGGGGTCAGTCTTTAACGCCTGCAGTGTAACTGGGGTCACTCGTTAACGCCTGCATCGTAACTGGGGTCAGTCACTAACGCCTGCAGCGTAACTGGGGTCAGTCACTAACGCCTGCAGTGTAGCTGGAGTCAGTCACCAATGCCTGCAGTGTGGCTGGGGTCAGTCACTAACGCCTGCAGTGTAGCTGGGGTCAGTCACTAACGCCTGCAGTGTAGCTGGGGTCAGTCACTAACGCCTGCAGTGTAGCTGGGGTCAGTCACTAACGCCTGCAGTGTAGCTGGGG
>NW_014577322.1:161028-169563 GCF_000485595.1 Priapulus caudatus | reverse complement strand
ACAAGCAGATAGGGAGCACACTCAGGTATAGACACAGAGAAGTATGTCTTAAAGAGACATAGAAGAAAACTCAAACGCGACAAGGCTTTTAGACGGGTTCGAAAGCAGAGCAATAGCCACCTCATTCAATTTGTGACTGCATCTAACCAGGTACCGCAGTTAAAGCTAAGCGATGGAGAAAAACAGTTTATTCCGGGGCTTGCGTAAGATTTCTGCTGCGCGCAAAGCGTAATAAATTTCGATGGCGGAAAATCTCCCGGCAATGCGAATTGGTAAAGTCGGAACGTCTTAATGCCGTGAAATAGAATCTCGGAATACTACTATAGTAATACGGACGCCTTTATAGCGTGCGGGGATAATGTGTTTATTCGGCTGCACGTGAAAACACAAGCAGCGACGATTTCACTGCGGAAACGCAACACCAAATTCAACCTTGCTATTATAATACTTAATGTGACGCGTTTGATTAGCGGTTACCTCGCACGCGGTCACCGAACGCCTACACATGCTCAGTTGTTGACGCTGTTCATTAGACGCCTACACACCTACGTTCAATTGTTGATTTGTCTCATTAGCCGGTTTCTGATTCGGCCAGTTAACCTGCGGTGCTAAAGCGACTCTTCGGATGTGTTTTGATTTGGCCTGTTCCGCTTTCGATGATTCTATACTGTGCAGTTGTTCCCTTTGATAGCTGGATAATTCGGAGGTGGGGGAGGGGGGAGGGCAGAGTTTGACGATGTAATATTACAGACAATTTATTTTGACCTCATGGTCCTCTCATGGTCACGCTTCAATTCCCGATCCATCGTCGATTGAAAAAGTTTCGAGGTGTGAAAAAACCCCGGTTCGTAATACTTGCGGACAGGGAATCCCACGTGGCTCGGATGACCACGATAAAATGGCGGACGCGTCACTAGTAACGGTGGACGTAAATGCATCGATCAGGACGTGAATAGCTCTCGAGATGACCCCCCCTACCTGTCAATGTTTTTTGGCTTGACGTACTAATCTAAGCAGGGCCGTAGGCTAAACAAATTCCTAGGTGGGGCGGGGGGTAAAATTTAATGACATACTAGTCTAAGGCCATCCTAGCATAACCTGAAAGCTAATCTAAAAGCTAACATGATGCACTAAAGGCACCATGGCGTACTAAGGCCAACTTGGTTTACTAAGGCCAACCTGGTATTCTACTCTAAGATTAACTTGGCGTACTAAGACCAACATGGTGTGCTAAGACTAATATGGTGTACTAAGACCAACCTAACGTACTAATCGAAGGTCGACCTGGCATATTGTACCGCCATATCCAGAGAGTGTGAGGAGGGTAGTACCCGAGGGAGAAACCAAGACAATTGGCGAAGAGATTGATTCATAATAAAACAGATAGATTCTGAGCCACACGGCTGGCGTTTACCCGCACTGCGCATGCTCACAAACTCACCCACACCACGCACCACCGCAGCTCGCACGTGGACCGAAAAAATAACAACAAGAGAACAGCTGACCTAGGGGGTTCGAGCGGCGGTGTTTTCCCACAGTCTGTGAACAGACGGTGCCTTCAATTAGTAACACGTCAGGAAAGCGCCGCAAGTGTGTGTCATTAGGGGCATACAACAGTAACCCTCCGCAAATTGTTCACCGTTGCACGATTTGGTCTCTAGAAAAGACCATTTTTTGGATTTTTTTTCGGGGAAATTCGGCACTAGAGTGTAATAATTTGCATTATGCACACAAGTTGGATGCCTCGTGGACTTCTAGAAAGCATTAGAAGTAAAATTGGTCTTGTCGTGTAGTTGTGACATTCCGTCAAGTCATGGTGGCCGGTTGGCCATTTTTGTGTTTGAAATGTGATCCGACTACTTTATAGAAATTCGCATTATAGAGCTGGCAAAAGTTTCGAGCGGAGCATAGAGCATGAGTCAGTAGTTATTTAACATGAATAACGTGTATGTTGTGTGTATGCGACGAAACAGTGTGAGTATCTTTAATTAATTTCCTTTCGATGCTTATTCTGGCCTGCTGCCTTTGGACGCCCTTTACTGTTGTACAACACCTGTAACACGTCAGCAAAGCGCCGCAAGTGTGTGTCTATTCACGGGCGCTCTGATGTCAAAACCGTCAGCTTCTCCTCATATAGCAAGAACATATCGCCTGCGGTTTGCAACTCGCAATAGTTAAACGACTCACAGACGAAAGAATCGTCGTAGACATTAAAAACGCAATAAGCGAGCCGAGAGAGAGCGCGCATGCACGTTGTCGTGCGATTGAACCACGCGTAAACTTTCGCTATATGTATTGAAACGTAATTTGGTCCCTGTCGCAACCGCTCACGGACAGAAAGACAATTGTAAAGGAATGCTGCGATGATCAGTGAAACGCATATATATATGCGATGTAGCCAACTGCACACGTACGCACGCGCACACACAGACGCACGCACACACACGGACGCACGCAGACGCGCACACACACAGACGCACGCCCATGCGCACTTGGGACAGAGTCAGTAAAAACTGAAAATAATATGAACGCACAGTCACAAATACGACCGTAGGCCCTACCGCTCAATTACAGTTCCATTGTTGTGTCACTGTATATCAACTTTCCTTCATAAAAACTAACGCCGAACGCTCCCGCACTCGCCGCTGCGAGTGTGCTGTGTCGCCATGATAATGATAATATATATATAATCTTCATAATATTAATATTAATCTTATTAATATATGACAGAGAGCCAATTGTAAAGGAATGCTGCGATGATCAGTGAAACGCATATATATGCGATGTAACTGTACACGCACGTACGCGCACACAAATGCACGCCCACGCCCATGCACACGCCCACGCACACGCGCACACGCACACGCACACGCGCACACGCGCACGCACACGCGCACGCACACGCACGCACGCACGCACGCACAAGCACACACACACACACACACACACACACACACACACACACACACACACACACACACACACACACCACTACGCACGCACGCACACACACACCACACACACCACACACACACACACACACACCCACACACACACCACACACACACACACACACACAACCACACACACACACACACACACACACACACACACACATATTATATATATATCTATATATATAATAATCACATATTATATATATATAATATATATTATCAGAAACAAAAAACTAAAAATACGCGGTTTCTTTCGCGACTATCCTTCACACAGTGATAATTAGCAGACCGTGATACAATCGTAACGCGCGCGCGAGGAGTATGAGAGATGAGAGGGAGACGACGAGAGAGAGAATGAGAAAAGAGAGAGGAGGGAGGAGAGGGAGAAGAAAGGAGAGAGAGAGAGTTAAAGGAAAAGAGAGAGAGAGAGAGAAAGAGAGGAGATTTGTAGTGATTTTGATTAGTAGAGGAGATAGATAGAGAGAGAGGGAGAGAGAGAGAGGAGAGAGAGAGGAGAGAGAGAGAAGAGAGAAGAGACAGTAGAGATAGAGGACAGATATAAGAGAGAGAGAGAGAGAGGATCCGAGACTCGAGCTCGAATGGAGTTATTGAGAGACGAGAGGAGTATGATTGAGGTTTTTTTTGAGGAGATTATTTTATATATATTTAGAGAAGGATGCGAGTAGTGAGGTTATATATTTTGATGAGAGTGGACTGTATGTATTTTCGAGAGAGTGAGATTTCCGCTTGAGAGGAGAGAGAGAGAGAGATCGAGAGAGCAGTATAGAGCATAGGATTAATATATTGTATTGAGAGATAGAGATAGAGAGAGAAGAGAGAGAGAGAGGAGAGTAGGAGAAGAAAGATAGAGAGATGAGAGAGAGAGAGAGCGAGAGAGACGATAAGAGAGAGAGATAGAGACTAGAGAAAGAGAGAGAGAGAGAGAGATGAGAGAGGATACCGAGAGCTGAGAGAGAGAGGAGAGGATTATATATTTATTGAGAGAGAGAGAGAGATAGATGATAGGATATATATATATATATATATTTATGATGAGATACGAGAAAGAGAGTGATGTAGATTGAGAGAAGAGATGAGAGCGAAACGAGAGAGTAAGATATTATGTGTAGAGATGAGAGAGAGAGATAGCAGAGACCAGAGCGAGAGCGGATAGAGAACACATCCTCCTGCTATCGACATATACGCGCTGATGCGCGCAGAATCGTGTCACTTAAATCCTAATATTATACTCTTCATTTTTCCTCTAGTATCTCTCGCCTCTTCACCGGTATTTCACCCGAGATTTACATATCAACACGCATGATGCGTGTTGCATCTTCGCATGCTATTGAGTGTACGCCTATTTTTTACATCGTGTACACACATGAGCTCATTTAAGGCGGAAATATCTCCCTGTCCATAGTCATTCCGCCGATGATACCCTGTTAGCAATCTCATATGGTATTAGGCACGGCGCGGACTGTGCTGAGATTCTCTAATGAGTGCGCGAACGACCTGGATTTGTCGTCCCCTGCTGTTGCTGCTGCTGCTGCTGCTGCTGCTGCTGTTGTCGGTTCTTGCTTGCTGCTGCTTGATACAGTCTTATTATGGAGCGGGTTGACAAGCGGAGGAAATCCATTCTTAATATTGTTGATCCATTCCTTGAAGAACGATCCTCGCGTTTAGAGATGTCTGTGATGTTGAACGTCAATTCTCGTCTTCGGTTTTAAACTCCGGCCTTTTTCACTTAATTATTGCATGATTTAAACACGTTTCTGCCTTCCGAAACGCTGAAACAAGTGCGAAACGTAGAACAGCACGCCGAATGAGCCTATTGTTGTCATGTTCGTTGCTACAGACACGCGTGTCATATTGTGACCATTTTGACCCGCATTTTGTCCACGTTAATGAGGTGGTTCACCTCTCTAATATACAGAACACAAAATGTTGATTACGTGATCGGTATATCTGATATAAAACTGCCACATTTAATTATTAAATTTCGACATTTTGATTTCTAAGTTTTATTAATTCAAAATTGCTTAATTAATTAGATGAGCCCTAGCTGACATTTAGCGCTAATTGTGCAATTAGCCAATTAGCAATTTAGCAATTATATGATATACTGTATTTTGTGCGTAGAGATCTATTTTAGCGCTTGCTCAGGAAAAATAACTTTATCGTTGCAGTCAGTGTGGCTCATGAGAAATTATATAGATTTAATGCTCATTTCGTGTTTGTTTTTTTTTTTAATTAATGCAGCCATGCTCACAGTAAGTGCCCAACCATAGATATAGCGGTAAAGACGAGGAAATTTAATATATATTAATATATATATATATATATATATATATATGAAGAGCTGATTTCCCAAAGGTGTTAAATCCATTTTGGTCAAAAATGAGTTAGTACCATTAAATTATACTATAGCCCTATCTACATCATATGTGATATCCATTTGCATCAAAAGTTGGTATATCCCTTCACGAACAGCCTCCAAACATTGAGTTTGGTCCCAATAGGTGATAAATCCATTAGAGGATATCATTTTTATTTTGGAAATGTTCTCTTTGCATGAAACACAGTTTTTTAACTCTAATATTTTAAGTGAATGGTACTTAGCATGAAAACACACCTGAATAAAATTTAATGTACATGATTGATTTTGAATTAATTTGTGTTTTTTAATGAAATTTGGATTTAGCGAATTTCAGAAAAAAACATTAAAAACTTATCAAAATATAAAACTAACGATCAGGAAGGCCAATGAAATGACTCTGGTGAAGATGATTAATTGATTATACTATTGTTGAGCAGAATGAGGATGTATGGTGAACATTTTGCCTAATTACTGAATCACCACTGCAATTTCCATTGACCAGTTTTCTTGGTTTTGTAACAACTCAAACTGTAAAATATATTTATTAAACATTGAGTAAGCTTTAATAACATTGTTATCTATTATAAATTACCTCTGTTTGGTGTTAGTTATTAGTGTTTTATTTATATTTTAATAAGTTTTAATTTTTGTTTCTAAAAGGCGCTAAATCCTAATTTTATTAAAAAACAAAAATTAATTAAAAATCTATTATGTACACTAGATTTTATTCAGGTGTGTTTTCATGCTTAGTACCATTCACTTCAAACATTAGAGTGAAAAAACTGTGTTCCAGGCAAAGAGATCATTACTAAAATGAAAATGTGATGATATCTTCTAAAGTACAAAAGTGGACTTAACACCTTTTGGAAATAAGCTTTTCATATATACATATATACATATGCAGTTTACGTGGTGTATATGTGGTTTTCGATGTTAAAAGTTAGTTTACACCGTTTACACATACATATATACATATACGTGTGTAGGCCTACGTGTGTGTTTGCACGTTAGGCGTGTGTGTGTCCTGAAATGTACCACTCCAAATACTGCTCGACAACTAAACCATGACCTAATTTGATCTAAGTTTCGCCAATCAAAGCGCACCGTCGTAGAACGAGGCAATGCAGTC
Organism: Priapulus caudatus; assembly: GCF_000485595.1. Classification (NCBI taxonomy): domain Eukaryota; kingdom Metazoa; phylum Priapulida; class Priapulimorpha; order Priapulimorphida; family Priapulidae; genus Priapulus; species Priapulus caudatus. The sequence continues at coordinate 163,097 of NW_014577322.1, read as the reverse complement.
AGATTTGTCGCCTCGTATTTCTCCCACAGAGAGATCTATCTATCCAGTGGGTTACGAAATACGTGCTAGGTCAATATAGCGTCAACGGCGACACCACCCATCATTTATGCTGCTGCCTCGTGGTTCATAAGATGAACACGTAGATTACTTCGTTGCTGCGTCGGCTCTGCACTATATACCTCTTCCGTAGATAATTAATATAGATAATAATCATGTTTTTTTTTAAATAAAATATAATAGAATTCTATTTTATGTTTAATTATTATATATATATTAAGAGTCCATAATAGAAGATTTCTATTTCTATTTCTATTTCTATTTCCATTTCTATTTCTATAATGGACTCTTGATATATATACATACTACAGAAAGCTTAATATTTAAACCCAAATAACTATATCCTCCGTAGAGATCGAAGATCTGCTGACTCTATACGGATATGGGGCTAGATGGATGTATATGCGTGCCTCAGCCTGTTCTGCTAGCATCTATGACAAATACGACATACGCATATACGCTCTCCTATGACACTGTTTGTCATAGGAAGATTCTTCCCATGACAAATATTGTTGTATGTGTTGTGCGCATCATAGGAGTTTAGGAGCGCTATTATGAACGCAAGCAGTAAATTTCAGCTGTAAAGCGGAACGCAGTTGACTCGCCAATATTTGTCATAGGAAGAATCTTCCTATGACAAATAGTGTCATAGGAGAGCGTATAAAAAATTATGCGAATGGCATATTTGTCATAGATGGAAGCAGAAGATGTTGCGTGACTGAAGGCTTCGTGTCATGCGGTGACTCTCATGCTGTGAATGAACGTTAAGCTAGTTTGTCCGCGAGTTCATTTGAGACGTGAACGAGCGCGAGAGCACGCGAACACGTGTAAGCGTGATCGAAAAAAGTGGGATCGATGTGTTAAAACACAGAAGGTACAAGAATCGATCATCACACACACGCTCTCTTCGCCGCGGTGAAACAATGTATTTCTGCCATCGCAGCTAGAGAGAGAGAGAGAGAGAGAGAGAGAGAGAGAGAGAGAGAGAGAGAATGAGTGAGAGAGCGAGAGCGAGAGAGAACACATCCTCCCTGCTATCGACATTTACGCGCTGATGCTCCGAGAATCGACGTGCACACCTAATTATACCTTCATTTTTCCTCTAGCTTCTCGCTCTCACGTATTTCACCCGAGATTACATATCAACACGAGATGCGTGTTGATCGCGTGCTATTGAGTTGTACGCCTATTACATCGTGTACACACATGAGCTCATTAAGGGGGAAGTCATCCGCGAGTCATCCGCGATGAAACCCTGACTTTGCAATCCGCCAGCCATTGAGATAGGCACGGCGCGGACTGGCTGAGATTCTCTAATGAGTGGCGAACGACCTGGATTTGTCGCTGCTGCTGCTGCTGCTGCTGCGATACAGGTGGCATGAGCGGGTGACAAGGGAGGAAAATCCATCGTTAATATTGTTATCCATCTTGAAGAAACACGGTTTAGAGATGTCGTTGATGTTGAACGCATTTCTCGTCTTCGTTTTAACTCCGGCTTTTCTCACTAATTATTGCTGATTTAAACACGTTTCCTTCCGAAACGCTGAAACAGTGCGAAAGTAGAACAGCACGCGAATGAGTATTGTTGTCATGTTCGTTGCTACAGACACGGGTTTGACCATTTTGACCGCATTTTGTCAGTTAATGAGTGGTCACCGTCCGTAATATACAGAACACCAAAATGTTTGATTAGTGATCGGTATTCTGATATAAAACTGCACATTTAATTATTAAATTGACATTTTTGATTCTAAGTTTATTAATTGCAAAATTGCTTAATTTGATTAGATTGAGTGACATTTAGGTTAATTGAGCAATTAGCAATTAGCAATTTAGCAATTATATATATACTGTATTTTTGTGCTAGGATCTCTTTAGCGCTTGCTCAGAAAAATAACTTTATGGTTGCATAGTGTGGCTATGAGAAATTATAATAGATTTAATGCTCATTTCGTGTTTTTTTAATAATGCAGCCATGCTCACAGTAAGTGCAACCATTAGATATAGCGGTA
>NW_014577322.1:150595-160414 GCF_000485595.1 Priapulus caudatus | reverse complement strand
TACCATCGTGACGTCAGCACGACGATGGCGGGCTGTGTCGGACAGATCCCTGTCGTCTGCTACCATCGTGACGTCAGCACGACGATGGCGGGCTGTGTCGGACAGATCCCTGTCGTCTGCTACCATCGTGACGTCAGCACGACGATGGCGGGCTGTGTCGGACAGATCCCTGTCGTCTGCTACCATCGTGACGTCAGCACGACGATGGCGGGCTGTGTCGGACAGATCCCTGTCGTCTGCTACCATCGTGACGTCAGCACGACGATGACGGGCTGTGTCGGACAGATCCCTGTCGTCTGCTACCATCGTGTCGTCAGCACGACGATGACGGTCAGTACCTATATACACCCCACCGGCCCCCAGACTAATTTCCCCTTATCCCATCACTGCAAGGCGAGCCTTTCAGGGTTGTATGCGCTCGAGAGTTTAGCCATTTTGTCAACACGGGTAATCTGCTTAGGGACCGAGTTCCGCCGACTGCCAGGTAGCGTCGGCGCGTGAATGACAGCGAATAAACAAGCCGCGCACTAATAAGACCAATTAAAACACGCTGACGGAACTCGAACTAGAGCGCGCCTGAAAAGCAGTGCATCTGTGTGTACGTGGTGGCAGCCCTGCTGCTGCGTGCACGGTACCAGCAGTGGCAGCATAGCATAGCAAAGCACGCGAAGCAAGCCATGAGTTTTGTCTGTACGCACCATAGAAATATATAGAGACATCTATCTATATTATTTCTATGGTAGGTACCGTGTGGGTGTATATTTATTTCATTTCCTACGTGTTACCCCGTGAATACGGCAGTTGTGTCATTACACTACAAACGATTCCTCTATCGCGGTTTGCGCTTAGGCACATATTTTAATTGCTAATTTGCTCGTGTCTAACCCGAATGACTTGATTCCGATACGACTTCCGTCCTTCCCCAGTCAACTCGCCCTCCTACGCAATTCTGATACTAATATTCCCATTATATTAATTATGTATATTGTAATGCGTAAATAAACTTTTTGAATTTGAATTTGAATTGAATTTGACTGACCCACGTCGCGAATCTCCTAAAAAATAACACCCACGCATTTCATAAATCAGGGGGCGCACGAGCGATATTTTCGTGTGCCCGCTCGTGTTATTCATGCCAGGTGCCAGCGATTCCACGCGTCGTTGGTGATAGTACTAGCTCGTGTAACTAAAGCAGGTGAGATGCAACGTTTCTTACTACTGATGCCGGGTCGGCGTTTGATAAAAACTCAGTAACTGATAATACAGCCATCTTGAACGCCAGCCATCTTGTACGCCCGCCATCTGATACCACAGCCATCTGATATCACAGCCATCTGATATCACAGCCATCTTGTAACCCTGTCATCTGATACTTCAGCCATCTGATATTACAGCTATCAAGAGCTAATAATACCTGTATTATAAGGTATTATTAGCTCTTGCAGCTATCTTGTAACCTATCCATCTGATACTATATCCAACTGATATTCCATCCATCTGATATCCCAACCAACCATCTAATACTTCAACCATCTGGTATCTAATCCATCCGATATCCAATTCATCTGATATACCAGTAATCTGATAAACAATCCATCTGATACCATATCCATCTAATACCATATCCATCTGATACCATATCCATCTGATATTCCAACCATCTGATATCCCAGCCATCTGATGCTATATCAATCTGATACCCAAGCAATCTTAAGCCGCAGTCATCTTATGCTCTCTAACAACTGCGTCGGCGGATGCGTGTGCACTGATGCGTATTGCTGAGATCCTATATAGCCAATAGTATTAGCAACAAAAATACAGAGTGATTTTATAAGAAGAAAAAAATCGCTCAGTGACGGAAAAAATATGGCGCTGGACACGGCCTAATGGCGTCTGCAAGAGAGATGACAGTTTTCTCCGCATTACAGTCTGTCAACTAATACGACTTCTGGCGGGTTCGTAAGAGGGCTGCAGACGTGTGGTTTCTCGCTGGCGCGTGTGTGCGTGTGTGCGCGCGCGTGTGTGTGTGTCACATGCAGACGAATAGGCGTTGTGACACGGACACCTAGTATCTACATGGTGGCTAACTGCGATGCGTTCTAAACGATTTTTTTTATTAGAAATACGTTTAAATTCCATTTTTTTGCGATTTCCACATGCCGAATAATATTTCAGTGCAGCTGATATGGGAACTTTACATGTTTTACTATAAAATCCACGAGACAGGCTCGGCTATATATCCCTTGTTATATATATTAAGTTGTTAGAGTATTAATTGATGTAGAAATTAACAAAGATGCTAACGCGGTATGCACACAGGAAACGTTCGCTATAGTACTGGTCTCAATTCTCACGTACTTTTCCGAGGTTTAGTAAGTGCATGGTAACAAAGCCCTAGAACCCGCATATGACGCCTAGATCCACTTTACCGTATATTTTTTTGCAGGTAAACATATTACTCGACACTCGATATAAAGCATAACATATATAACGCCAGATGCTGCAAATCACAAAGCTGTTGTTGGTTTAGCCAAAACGCATACCACAGTTGTGGTGTAAACAGACAAAGATATTTGTATTAAACAGTCGTTGTTTTGACACGCATCTATCTGGATGTTTAACTTTAGACAGTCAGCGCATGCGTGAACCAGTTTCTTCTGTTTTAGCCGTGGTCGCACAGTAACGCTGTGCTAGTAAGCAAGTAGATTATTCAATGGGGGAAACATACGGAATATGAATGACGATTGAAAACGTCAGCGACCGCCTTTTTGATGAATCATGAATTTAGGCGTTCAGCTTCCCGTGCGCAAATCGCGATTCTTGAGCGAACTGATTCGATTTGCTTGCGACATTGTACAAAACCCTTTACACATCTATGCGTGCATGCAATGTTATTTTGAAAGCAGGAATTGTCAAGCCGATTACGTTCGAAATTTCGTTCATTAGTTTGTAAATCTTTTCAATATACATGAACTCGCGAATAAATATGAATTGATGGCGGAAAAGAACTATCAAACGTTTTTTGTGTGCGGTTCATCGTTCGATGTTCCTCTTTAATTTTGAATTGTTTCTGTTATCCTATAACTTCTAGTGCGTTGGATTGTATATATGTAATATTGTTGTTTCGCTCTTCACATTCTCGAGGTACAAAGGCACCAAACAGACATCTCGCCTTTCAATCCCAACTAGGAATTCTACACGATGAATTATGCATAAACGATATTCATCAACACGAAGAGTTTTATTACAAAGCGTAGCTGGACCGTGAGCACGTGACCCACCACTGCGGCGATGACGTCACGCTCACGTATACATCACGGATACCTCACGGATATAGGAAGGATTTACGGGGATCATCACATCCGGCGGTCAGTTCCGGTGTCCAGCGCTCGGAATTCGTCGAGGCGTCATGGTGTTCTGGCGAATGCGCCACCTGGCGGACGCGGCGCCTCTACTCATCCCGCCGACACACGCGGCGACGTCGTGCGACGTGCAAGCGCGGGTTCGATAAATTTGCCGCTCTGAGCGCATTATCAAGCAAATACACCTGCCCGTAATAGACCTGCCCGTAATAGACCTGCCCGTAATATACCTGCCCGTAATACACCTGCCCGTAAGACACCTGCCCGTAATATACCTGCCCGTAATATACCTGCCCGTAATAGACATGCGCGTAATATACCTGCCCGTTAGATATACTGGCACCCGTAATACACACTGCCCGTTAAAGCACCTTGCCGGTACAGTATACCTTGCCCGTAACTATAGCCGTGCCCGTAATACACATTGCCCGTCAAAGACACCTAGCTCCAGTCAATATTACGTGCCCGTAGATACACCTGCGTTAAGACCACCTGCCGGTATTATAAACCTTGCTCGTAATATACGTGCCCGTAGGCGCGCTGTTAATGTGGGATGCACCACGCGCGTGGATGTATGGTGGATGAGTGAACACAGCGCGGGAAATATGGCAATTATCTGCTCTAGACGTTTGCTTCCCAAGTAGGAGGCGAGTGTGACGATGCAAGGGTTTGTAGTTCTCTCTCTCGGTATCTTACTCTCTCTCTCTCTCTCTCTCTCTCTCTCTCTCTCTCTCTCTCTCTCTCTCTCTCTTCTATGTCTCTGTCTCGCCTGGGCGCTTGCGCTCTCTCTTTCTCTCTGTCTCTCTTTCTCTGTTTCTCTTTCTCTCTTTCTCTCTCTCTCTCTCTGTCTCTGTCTCTCGCGCGCTTTCTCTTTCTCTCTGTCTCGCTCTCTTTCGCACACACACACACACTCTCTCGCGCGCGCTCTCTCTCTCAAACTCTTTCTTTTTCTCTATCTCTCTTTCTCTCTCTCTCTCTCTCTCTCTCTCTCTCTCTCTCTCTCTCTTTCTCTAACTCTCCCTCACACACACGCACTCTCTCTCTCTCTCTCTCTTTCTCTCTCTCTCTCTTTCTAACTCTCCCTCACACACACGCACTCTTTCTCTCTCTCTCTGACTCTCCCTCACACACACGACGCACACATCTCTCGTCTCTTCTCTCTCTCTTTCTCTTCTCTCTTCTCTGTCTCTCTTCTCGCTCTGTCCGCGCGGCCCAACGCCGCGGGCGGGCGGCGGGGCCGGCGGGCCGGCCGCCCCCCCGCTGTCCCCCTCTCTCTATCGCCTAATTATAGGAAAAGTGTGCAGTACAGAGTTAGTTAGTTTGTTATTTTATAGGAGAGTGATTTTATTATTTCGATTAGTCATTCGATTTTATTTCATTTTTAAGTTCAAATTTACGCAGTCATTTCTAGACGTGTGCAGAGAGATACACGCGGCCAAACCTATCTTGCTCGTTTTGAAGTTTTTTTCTTACTTTTTATTTCAGTCGGTACAACGACCCCGTTACAGTGTACATACACGCGACGATCTGATAAGTTTCGTCATGCTCGCGCGTGTCTCTCTCACATTATTTTTGGTGGCATTTTATCGCAGTTAACTTTTAATCTCAAGGAGATATACATTAAGATATATAAGGCGTTAAAAAAGCTCCGATCGCGGCTAAAAGCCGTCTGCGCATGCGCGTCGCTGCATCGTAAAGCGGGCTTACCTACGTGAAAAAATGAACAGTATAGTATTGACGAAAAAATTTCCCTTCGCCGCCGAAAACTTTTCGTCGTGTTACTTAGCGAAGATAATTACACGAACGCCACCTGGCGGCGCAAACAACAGCGAGTTTTATGTAAGGATGATGTCTCTCATATGTCGGTGAGTCAGAGATGTGATGAGTCAGCAAAAACAAACTGTGCCTATTTTTTTTCTATTTCTCAGAATATATGAACGAATGAATGAATGAATGGATGAATGAATGAATGAGTAAATGAATGATTGAATAAAGAGCGAATAAATGAATGAACGAATAAAAGAATGAATAAATGAATGAATGAATGAACGAACAAACGAATGAATGAACGAACGAACGAACGAACGAACGAACGAACGAACGAACAAATGAATGAAACTGAACTGGCAATGCGTGCGTCGTAATGGATCGTACTGTTGAGTGTAATTACGTACCCTGGGAGGTGAGCTTACGGCCTGCTTATAACAATGCCTTTGTTGATTTGCTGTGCGCGTATGCAACCGCCTTTGCTGCTCACTCGAGCGGCATGCACAAGTTTGTTAACATTTTCGAATCCATATGTTCTCGAGGGTAAACGTTTAGAAAACAGAACTAGCTCAAATCTTTGTATATTTACGTAATTTTTGCGTATGCCGAAGCTAATAAAATATTTATTTATTGTAAAGGGATTATAAAGTATAACATGCATTTTGTCTGAAATCTGTAATGCCGAAAGATGTGATGAAAGACATAGTGCCTATGGCTATTTTACTAGTAAATATGGCACAGAAGATATCTCCGCAATGGAAACCCTTTGCGAAACGTGAGGCAACCCAGAATTTTCCAAAATGTATCATTTGATACATATATATATATATAATATATATATACATATACATATGAAGAATGAATATTAGCCACGCAACACCACCGAGTGAAATAAACGACACAGCAACGGTTTTTTCCGGCTTGTATTTCAATAGTGAAAATTAGAGCAAGAGGAACAACAGCGAGACTTTTTTTCGTAACAGTTCTTTCCTTAAAACATCTGATTCCATATAGTTAGATGACTGCAATAAAGTGCATGAGTACATACATTTAGAATGAAACCTTAGAACCGCCTCTTCGGAAAATACAAGCTCGTGACTCGATGTACCTAATATGGAAATAGGGCTGCCATGGGAACAATGGGATGTCAACCTGAACAGACGTACGCTGACTGTTACTGCAGTCGTGCAAAATGCAGAAGGGGACTAGCAGATAACGGAGAAGGAGAAGACGGTCTATGTAAGGATAGGACGGTCTATGTAAGGAGAGGACGGTCTATGTAAGGATAGGACGGTCTATGTAAGGATAGGACCGTCTATGTAAGTATAGAACGGTCTATGTAAGGAGAGGGCGGTCTATGTAAGGATAGAACGGTCTACTAGTACACGGATTGGAAGATTGTAAACTGGTCTATCGTTAGCAGACCTGTCGCATGCCGCAAGAAAAACTACAGCTCCCTCTCGCGGGCAGGAATATCTTCATTGCATTAATTTCATCTTCTCTCTATTACAGGGAAAATCAGTGGCACTTCCAATAGAGATTATATGAAGTATTAGAATCGTATAGCTGCCCGGTTTAGATGCCGAATAAACTCAAAATTGCATGAACGCACTTGCAATATGTAATTAAGAGCTAATAATACATGTTAATGATAATGTTAATAATACATGTTAATACATGTTAATGATAATGTTAATAATACATGTTAATACATGTTAATGATAATGTTAATAATACATGTTAATACATGTTAATGATAATGTTAATAATACATGTTAATGATAATGTTAATAATACATGTTAATACATGTTAATGATAATGTTAATAATACATTTAATACATGTTAATGATAATGTTAATAATGTTAAGGTAATTACACTCTTGAAGTAATTGCCCTCGTACATAAAATCTGACACCACACAAAACGACTAAACGGAAGCGCATGTGCGACTAAAACCATCGTTGGTCGTTCCAGTGACCGCTGTAAAACAGACTCGCGAGCCGAGAGTACGACGCGAGAGTGGGTTGTCGGCATCTGCTATGTCGATTAGCATCTACACATCACATAACACACATCTACACATTATAATTATGTGCTCGACGCCGCGCGCACTACTCTAATCCAGGCGTCTGAGCAAACAACAGGCGCGTAATAATATATAGATAGTATGACACAACACAACAACCCGCACACACACAGCACACACACACACACACACACACACACACACACATATACACCACACACACACACACACACACACAGCACACCACACACACACACACACACACACACACACACACACACTACACACTCATATCAGATACATACATACGCACGGCACGCATCGCACGCACGCACACGACACACACACACACACACACACTCACCATAGTTATCATACAATACTGGCACGGCACACACACACGCACACACACAGCACACACACACTCACATAGATACATACATAAGCCGCACGCACGCAACACACACAGCAACACAGCACACACACACCACACACACACACACACTCAGCATATATACATACATACGCACGCACGCACGCACAGGCACACACACACACACACACACACACACACACACACACACCAGCACACACACACACACACACACACACACACACACACACACACACACACACATTATAATATAATATATATATATATATATATATATATATATATATAGTGCACCGTGTACTCTCGCGTGGAATCCTCTTTGTTTACACGTCTGCGTGCTGTCGCATGCAAATTCGTCGCTCGTCGGAATACGTCAGGATCATTTTTACCTTGCGACGCAATGCCAGGTAAACGCCATTTGCTAAATGCTCGCCCGTGTTCATTCTAATTCGACGGAAATTGTGTTATTCGATTTGGTCGCGCAAAAGCGAAAATATAATAGGCGCAGGTAATAGGGAAACACTGACCGTTATGGACAATCAGCTAAGGTTGATCGCGTTGACTTAATGCAATAGAACGGCCTTTCAAGTGGAAGTATAATAATAATAATAATAATGATTCGAATAGTGGCAGTAACCAGTCAAGGCACCGACTGGAGAATATAAGGACGAGAGAAATGCAGATTGGCATCGTTCCAGAAAAACGATTTGAATGAAAAGGTCGAAATAAAAATCTGATCACTATTATTGCAAACAACCGTGTGAGCATGTTGTATTAAATTTAATTAGCTTTAACGGACTGGCTTGTCCGGTAATATTGCTCATAAACGGCGTTTGTTGGCCACTGTTGCCATGGCAAATAACTATCTTTAGTTCTCTTGGCCATGCTCACTAGTAACAGATTTATTGTAGTAAGTGATGTACACTCTCGCCGAGCTTTCTGGATTCCAGAGTAATCACGTTGCAAAGTGGTAAACTCTCTGGCCATGACGGATTCAGGACGGTAGAATTACTACTCAGAGACTCCTTTTGCTGGCAGACATTGCCGGACCTCTCTGCTGTTACTCATCCTCCACGCATTTCCTGGGAGACTACCTTCTAGATATCGATTACAATTTCCAATCGATCTCACCAGACGTGGCCGAAGGCACAACGCATCATAAGACAAAGCTATGAGAAAGAACGTAACACCGCTATAGCTATTTTAGCGACATCTGTCGATGGGAAATTCAGATATTGCGGCTGAACGAATGCTTGCTTCCTCCTTATGCATGTAATGCGTTGTTCGTGCGTGTGTGCTGACTTGTATAAAATGCGGCTGGAATACAATGCGGTGGCTGATGTGGCGTGTTCGTCGTTTCCCTTCCACCGAAAATCCCACGCACTTCCTCTCACGTAATGCTCTTCCTTAACTCTATTACTGAGTCTACTTTCCTTTCCCCCCTCTCTCTCTCTCTCTCTTCCTCTCCTCTCTCTTTCTTCCTCGTTGGCTCATCGCTCATTGGTCTTTCCACACGCCCACACACACACACACACGCACACGCACACGCACACGCACGCGCACGCGCACGCGCACGCGCACACGCACACGCAAACGCACACGCACACGCACATGCACGCACGCACGCACGCACGCACGCACACACTCATGCATGCACGCACGCACACACACACTCGCTCTCTCTCTCTCTTTCTCTCATACACACAGCACATTTCACGGATTACTCGTTTTTATTCTCCATCCTCTGCCTCTTTTCTTACAGAGTCTCCCCCTCTCTCTCTCTCTTTCTCTCTCATACTCGCTTAGTCACGTCTACACTCTTCCGAGATAGCGATCGGTGTAAACGCGACACACTACACGAACACGCCTGCGCTCCCTGCACGATGCTTGCTCGACGACGCTCGACAACTTACGTCCACCTTCATTAGCGAACTAATAGCTTGACGATTGTATAAGAGTGCGATTTTTTTCGACGTTCGCAGACGCGTCGTGCGTTCCCCCCTGTGTGAGCGGCAGCTCAACAGCTAATCCCTTAGTAACAATGATGAACTCATCGGAAATTCTCGTGAATTGCTTGACGATAGAGCATCATGCACGGACGAACGAAACAGGGTACTACGATTTTTTTTTCTCAACAATGCTCTCTCGCATGCGCGCGCGCACGTACGCATGCACGCACGGACGCACGCACGCACGCGCACGCCCACGCACGCGCACGCACGCGCACGCACGCGCACGCACGCACACAAACACACACACGCACACACG
>NW_014577322.1:135740-147630 GCF_000485595.1 Priapulus caudatus | reverse complement strand
CCTCCTCTCCTCTCTCTCCCTCCTCTCTCTCCCTCCCTCCCTCCTCTCCCTCCTCTCTCTCTCTCCCTCCCTCTCTCCCTCCCTCTTTCCCTCCCTCCCTCTCTCCCTCTCTCCCTCCTTCTCTCCCTCCCTCCCTACCTACCTCCTTCTCTCCCTTCCTCCCCCCCATCCCACGCTCACCACACACAAATGGCTTGCTGTCATGGCTTATATATTCATTCTCTCACTACGCCTACACGCGCTGCATTGCCTTTATAGCAGCCGCTGTGTGTGTGTAAGCGACATTTTTAATTATGCAATTACTGGCAAGACGGCATTAGTCGAGAATCAACACTAATTCACATCGGTCACAGGCGTCAACGCGTTGCCATCGCGCGCCAGGTGTAACGCTGCATTTTCAATCAGGAGCATGCCCCCATAATGACGTCATACTAATTAGAACACCGTTCGCGGCAGGAATAGAATGCGTTTGTTGTTGAGAAGCAGTAAGACAGAGGTCTATGCGTAGTAGCTACTAGTAGTAGCGTATAAGGACGAATGTTAACGAATCGTGCCTGTATAGTAGAGCGTGTGATACTCCCCCGTAGATATTTTAAAGTTACGTCACACGAGACGCGATTTTCACATAGTTCCTTTACAAAAAATCGTGTTAAAAGTACGTTTAAGGTGTTTATTAAAATTTTTACTAATGGGTATAGTTGAAAAATAGCATAGCTACGCATTATTAGGTTTAACATACGTATTTGTCTTAGAGGGAGGTTCAGGCACCGGCGCACGATGCAGAAACACAGTCCAGTCAACCCGCTGCACGGCGCCACAGTCGCAAGCCCGTCGTCCGTCACGCGTGAGATCGCGTTTCACTTTCTCGCGGAAGACACGTGAGTGGCAGGTGACGCGGCGACGTCTGACGTGCGCTCTCATAACATAACATTCCCCCCGCCACATCTAAGTGATGTCTCGCACGAAAAATATGCAGGCGCGTGTTAGCTTGACGATCCGCCGCTCTCGCAACACTATCGGAACAGCAGACGACCCGTGCTCCGTGCTCCGTGCTCCGTCGCCGACGCGAGGTTTAAATCATGTATGACTTCGCGAGACCTTTGTGATTGAATGCGTACAAACGCAATCCTCGTGTGTACGGTGGCCGTAAAGAGGATGCGGGTGTGCGCGCAGGCTCGTCTAAACGCGTTGAATGAGGCGCTTTTAGAGCGTTGTTTGACCGTGTCATGAATCCGAATTTATTTCTGCTTCAGATGCGCGACGTTATGGAGCGATGCGTGGAACGGGTGTGCGTGACACGGTCGCGGGAAAGGTAGCGCAGAGGTTAATGCTTAGATGAACTGTGTGAAACAAAGACGGGTGTTAAAGGTTACCTTCATCAAAATATTAGCTTTGAGTAGGATAGTAGGTGGCTTGAGGTCGCCTAGATAAAATGTTACCGGTGTGTGGGGGTTGCCTGGATAAAATGCTACCTGTGTGTGGGGTTGCCTAGATAAAATGTTACATGTGTACATGAGGTCGCCTAGATAAAATGTTACCTGTGTGGGAGTTACCTAGATAAAATGCTACCTGTGTACATGGGGTCGCTAGATAAAATGTTACCTGTGTACATGAGGTCGCCTAGATAAAATGTTACCTGTGTGGGGGGTTACCTAGATAAAATGTTACCTGTGTGGGGGGTTACCTAGATAAAATGTTACATGTGTGTGGGAGGTCGCCTAGATAAAATGTTACATGTGTGTGGGAGGTCGCCTAGATAAAATGCTACCTGTGTGGGGGTTGTCTAGATAAAATGCTACCTGTGTACATGGGGTCGCCTAGATAAAATGTTACCTGTGTGGGGGGTCGCCTAGATAAAATTTTACATGTGTGGGGGTCGCCTAGATAAAATGTTACCTGTGTGGGAGGTCGCCTAGATAAAATGTTACCTGTTTAGAATGTCACCTTGATAAAATGCTCCCTGTGTACATGGGGTCGCCTAGATAAAATGTTACCTGTGTACATGGGGTCGCCTAGATAACATGCTACCTGTGTGGAAGGGTTGCCTAGATAAAATGCTACCTGTGTGGGGGGTTGCCTAGATAAAATCAGGATAAAATGTTACCTGTGTGGGTGTTGCCTAGATAAAATGCTACCTGTGTACATGGGGTCGCCTAGATAAAATGCTATATGTGTGGGGGTTGCCTAGATAAAATGCTACCTGTGTACATGGGGTCGCCTAGATAAAATGCTATATGTGTGGGGGTTGCCTAGATAAAATGCTACCTGTGTACAAGGGGTCGCCTAGATAAAATGCTACCTGTGTGGGGGTTGCGTAGATAAAATACTACCTGTGTACATGGGGTCGCCTAGATAAAATGTTACCTGTGTGGGAGGTCGCCTAGATCAAATGCTACTTCTGTGGGAGGTCGCCTAGATAAAAGGTCAGGCCCAGGTCAAATTTTTAACATGTAAGCGCTATATATACTATCCCAAGTTACTATCCCAAGCTCTATATACTATCCCAAATTACACACACTATACGCACATACGCACCGATTTATCTCGCGCCTAGCCCATGCAGGCCTGGTTCAGACTAGTTTGCCGCAGTATGAAATTTTTCAGTCTGTGTTAAGGTATTAGTAATACTCTCATTTCTCTCTCGCTCACGCTCTCTTTCTTTCTCTCTCCGTCTCTCTCTCTGTTTCTCTCTCTCTCTCTCTCTCTCTCTCTCTCTCCGTCTCTCTCTCTCGCGCGCGCGCTCTCTTTCTCTCGCTCTCTCCCTCTCCCTTCCTCTTCTCTCTCGCCCTCTTGCTCGCTAACTGTCTTCTATATATAAAGAAAAATCACCAAATTGGAAAAAAAATACAAAGCGTGCTTCTCGAAATTGTTGGGAGGAGATGTACAAGCTATTATGTGTTTTTGATTCGTATTAAGCCACTGATATAAATTATAGCCATCCTAACTGATAGACAATCTGCTTGCCTGACCTAAAATCTCTAATAAGTTTCTACAATTAAAAATTGCATGCTCTAAACTTGATACCTACGACTTGATTTTAAGTTTGTCTTAACATACTTTGATTCCCAGCCGTCGCTGTTCGCTAAATACGCTGTTTTAAAGTGAAAAGCATTTGTGTTCTTAAGATTATTACATTATTTATTAGAATTACAGGATTCGAGTATATCGACGCCAATTCTGGTTTCTGAACCGCCATTTTCATCCTTCGTGACTGAACACCCGTATGCACGACAAATTCGAATACCTGTAAAAAGCTGCAAGATTCTTCCCTCATGCGGATGCACGCGCGTTTCGTTTGAAAGCATTTAAGAAAAAAAAAATCGCGCCATAAATGGGTTATAGTATGCGCGCGCGTGCGGCCAGAGAGACTGCTACTTATAAGATGTACTTCAACAATCGGCTTACGTGGCAGCGATTGCAGGGTGTAACAGTCCCGACGGTCCGTACACGCGAGACATCATTTTCGCCATTCCACGTAATACGGCTTGCATGGCGTTTCTGATCACGGTTACAGCTCTCATGTGACTCTGCTACCCCGACACACACACACACACGCTGTGCATTTCCCTATCCCCTTATGAATAATTACTGTAATAATAATAATGATGATGATAATAATAATAATAATAATAATAATAGTAGTAAACGTCCTACCTAGGATAGTTTTTTTTTGGAGTTGAAATCGAACGCTACAGATTAAATCCGTGTTGCTCGAATTGGCCGACTTTGAATAAATTACTTGTAGCAGTCAACAAGTCTTTCATTAATCATGCTCCCATCGGCGCAGTAGGCTTTTTAATAAATCTCCATGAATTTTTACTGAGAAGTCGACAAGTCTTGCTTAATAAACGACCCTATTCTGACAGATTTGTGAAATTATTTCTCGATATGTTCCCTCTTGTAAGAATCGTATTACACCGTTCGGAGAATATCTCACTTTCGACAGAAAAATAGTGAAGATTAAAAAGAAAATTGATACACAAGGTCTATTCACACCATAGTAGTTGTCATGACGCTAAAAAATACAAAAAATACGCTAATAACTTTCATAGAACGCAAACCCGCAGGTGCTATGCTCACAGGTAGCCTCATTCAATACATCAGTGTCTAATATAATCTACCCGGCCTGCCATTGCCTTCAACAAATTCATAAAAATGTTTGATAACCACTCATCTGACTTTAAAAAAATCATTACCAATATCATTTAACAAAATACTCTTTTATTCAAATAACACAGATTTTAAGGTTGACACAGACGAGGTTTATTAAATTTATTGTATTTGCTATTGAATGAACACTTTTACGGGGAAAACAACAAGTAGTTTTTGACTTTACTCGTCAAGTCTAAAACTCATGGCCCATCTTTCTGTGGACTCTATCGACAATAGTTTACCGACCCCACCTGGTGTAGCGTAGCAACACGGGAAGGCAAGGCACGTATATAAGGCGTATACAGCGTATAAGGCGCGTATAAGGCGTCTAAAAAGTCAGCGTTTTAATTTCTGCAATGCATCGAGAGACTAGAACAGCAAAACGCCGTCTGAGACGGGTTTAAAGCCGAGTCATCACAACTAAACAGCCTACGTATGTAATCCGCATTTTTGCTCGTCGTGAAATCCTATAACGTTGAATAAAACACAAAAATAAAAATCTCGGTTTCGAAGAGGGGGAGCATTATAACGCATTCCCGCCACTTTCGCGCATTTTCGCTTGATACACTTGTTTTTATCGCATATTCACGTACTAAGTCTACAGACTAGTCTAGGTACGACCAAAGACCTTATCTACTCTACCGTATATACAACTGCCGTATATAGAGTCTTTGGTACGACTCTGGTCTAGTCTGTAGTCTACAGACTAGTCTATGTACGACTCTGCTCTAGTCTACAGACTAGTCTGTCTAGTCTAGGTACGACTCTGGTCTAGTCTACAGACTAGTCTATGTACGACTCTGCTCTAGTCTACAGACTAGTCTGTCTAGTCTAGGTACGACTCTGGTCTAGTCTACAGACTAGTCTATGTACGACTCTGCTCTAATCTACAGACTAGTCTATATACGACTCTGCTCTAGTCTACAGACTAGTCTAGGTACGACTCTAGTCTACAGACTAGAGCCTAGCTGAGCTAGGCCTGCCTTATAAAACGCGGAGTTCAACATTCAACAGCGAGTGAAAAGAAATTCAAAAGAAAAGACGATGAGGATTTGATTTTTGAAATACATTTTTGCGATATGACGCCTGGACCATGACAAAATTCACCCTAGCTCACTGTGTATGTTGTAATAAGCAGCATGACGCGGTGATAATGTACCTGTAAGTAGGAGTGAAGCGACTGGCATAGCACATGAAGGCGTTCTTGTGTTTCAAAGATTTTTGAGGTTATTCTACGGCTTATGAAGTTAGTTTTAATATCAGTTTACGACTGAACGGTCCTCGATATAGGTGGCGATATATATAATATTAAGAGCCTCATAATATAGACTGTCTATAAGAAGACGCTTCTGGATCATATTGCATTCCTTTGGCGTTGTGAATATACGATTTCCTACTGTGATGCATGTGTCAGGGTAAACTAACGGAGTTGTCGTTTTGTACGACTCACAAGCTGTTACATAAAGAGAAAAAAACCCGGGAATGGCTCTTAAGGAAAGTTGAAGATAAGTATAGTATAGTTTGGAAATAATGGTCAATTCTAGGAAACGTTCGGGATTTTAGGCTCGATCGCACGAGAAAACATGATCGCATGGACGCATAACGTTATAGTCTCAACTCCCGGTAGTAATAACCAGTGCTCGTTCAAAATTTAATCCGTATATACAGTTCTCAAACACAGCGTCAGAACAAGCTATCTAAGCTTGGCGATTTCTGTTCTGTCTAAACCCCCGTAATGGCTCGAAAAGTGCCAATTACCGGTGTCTGATACGGATTAATGTCGGGAGCTCATCTCCTCACGGTGTACAAGCGGACAGACGCACGTACTCGCATAAAAGATAACTCCCAGGCGAATTGTAATGTTTTTAGTAGTATCGCGGGCGCACGTCACTCCGCCCATAGTCGAATCTTTCTCCGAATTATAGCCCCTACATATCACATTTCATTGACATTTAATATGCAAATTCACGTTATTGCTAACATAGAGCGCGCTGATTATTGAATAAACATAGCATACGTGATGGTCGGATGCTTTGTTGCATGTTGAATTACTCAGTAGTTGTACCAATCCCGTTGGATTACACACTATGCATGCTCCTGTCCGTTTATACATAATAGGCCCGACGCCTCTCTTTCATCTATCTTTTTTTTCTTCCTCAATCTCTCTCCCTCTCTCTCTCTCTTGCACGCTCTCTCTAACTTTCTCTAACTCTCTTACTCTATCTTTCTCCTTCTCTTGCTGTCTCACTCCCATTCCCCTCCCTAAGTGATCACTTATACTAAGTGGCGATCCGTAGCTACTACTGTCAGTACGGTGAATGAAGGAATATTGCAGGAGGTTGTAGATTGAGGATCCAACATATAACATATAACGTTATTGTATTGGGGTTCTGACAACGTTAAAAAACGTTTGTTATCGTATATACAATAACGTGTTTGCAACGTGATTTTTCTACGCACCCTGACAGTTGAAACCACAAACTTACTACGTCCCATTGACGCTTACAATCAGGCATATTGCGCAATTTAGCCTAACTTACTGATTAAATGGGTTAGGGTTTAGGTTAAGGTTAGAGTTAGGGTTAGGGTTAGGGTTAGGGTTAGGGTTGAGGTTAGGGTTAGGGTTGCGGTTGGGGTTAGGGTTGGGGAGGGTTAGGGTTAGAGTCAGGGTTAGGGTTAAGGTTAGGGTTAGGGTTAGGGTTAGGGTTAGGGTTAGGGTTATGGTTGGGCTCAGTATCAGTTAGGGAAAATAAATAAACAGACGAGGAAGAAGCTAGCCTGATATCGAGCATGCTGTCATTTCTGCTTGGTTCAATCAACTAGACCAAGTAGACGCGGCAGTGTTCGGGACTCGTATGAGCCTGGACACACACTCACATTAATTAGCGTTTCAGCGGCCTACCTCGATTGAAACACATTCCTCCAGACACTCCGCATTGCCGCTGCAGAAATCACAGTGCTCTTCCATATACTGCAGTCTTGCCTATATTTGCCTATATTTGCAGTTTGCAGTGTTGTGTGTGTGTGTGTGTGTGTGTGTGTGTGTGTGTGTGTGTGTGTGTGTGTGTGTGTGTGTGTGTGTGTGTGTGTGTGTGTGTGTGTGTGTGTGTGTGTGTGTGTGGTATTTCTTAATATGCGCCAGTAGTGCCGCAAATATTGCATGACGCTATTACCCCCCCTCCGATACAGGACCCTGGATCGACAGCTATAGGCCTATATCTCCAAGTGTATTGAATAACCATACATAAACTATGATAGTTATAATGTGTAACCTCGATAATGCACTATTCGTACGCTGCCGTCCGCCTCTACGTTGTAACTCATTTCGTTTGAGCTGTTAAATATAAAGTAAATCATCGAAGAAATTTTTCTGTATTTCACACGACTGCGCCTTTGATAGTTCCGTCGACATTGGTTTATCGTTGTTGCCATGGTTATTCTTGCCTTTGTCACGGATGTAGAAATTTCTCAACGAAGGTTGAAGTTATTCTACCTTCGCATCGAAATTAGGGCAAAAGCGGTTTCGCAAAAAGGAATGGCGCCGCCATCTTGAAATTTAAGACGGCCGCAGTTTCGAGTGTGCTTCTGAACGAGTACTCGAGGTGCATTGCAGTTTGCGAATAATAGAGTTAAATTTGTTGGCTCGATCGACTCTCAAACAACGCAGTGGCGCACATTTTCGCATCCGGCATGCATGGGCATCGATTCAATCTATACAACGACGCACACCGTACGTGAGATGCTTAAATTGTTAAAAATTAATTAATCAAGTATTTCAGTTATTCAATCAATAACACGACATTGTATTATTTGTCAATTCTGTTATTGTCGAATCGACAATAAGCTCATCTTCTACTTATAGGGTTACGTAACAGGAAGTCAATTAGAAGCATCCTAATTCATTGGAAACCTGCGTACGATCTGCTCGCACCCCGTTGGAAATTGCTTTTGCCGCCCCTGTAGGTACTACCAAGCCCAAATCAGCCAATTGCCACTAGATACCGTGAAATAACTAGACCTTTGGCAGATGTGTACAACGGTTTTGATTTTTTGTTCATCCCGCCAACGAAATAGGCCGTAGGGAAGTTTCAAGTTATTATCGAAAACTAGACTTCTAGCTGTATCCGCTTGGGTGGTTAGCTGTTTCCGCGTGCATTCGTGTGGCGGACTGAAAATGCACACGCGTAACCGATTTCTCAGTGTAAAAACACGTTGTAAATTTACAGTTTTGCGCGCGTTCCGCGGAAACCGTTTTTACCAAATAAATAATAAAAACACAATTATTTCAACTTTGAAATTTGAAATCATAAAACGCATGTTGAGCCTTGCAATGTAGCGTCGGCCGGTGACATTGTATTTTCCCCAAAGTTATTTGATTGGCTCCGGTTCATTTATTGGACATTTTAGCTCAGCATCGTTGCCAATAAAAAATGATTTCCATCTGCAATATTCAGCATTCGATATTCCACTATTCATAATGATTTCTAGATCGTTAAGTGCAGAAAAAATAACGATACAAAACCACATGCCAACAACAAGTGTCACCTTCACAGAGTCACGCTCTGTACAACGACACGCTCGCAGCGCCACCGCTATCGACTCTCCTAGACGTACTGTCGCTCGCAAATTCCGTTTTTGTTCTTATTCAAGAAAATCACGCTACTGTAAATACTTGCCGGGGTGTGCTTGTCTTGACTGCAAATGTCAATCTCAAAAGCTGCAGGCACGTGATAAAACACACTATAAACGCTGGATTTGTTTAAAATAGCATCAGCACGGTGTCAAATTTAAGGTAGACATACTGCTGCAGCTACGCTGGTATGCGCAAAGCATACGAGCGACTTGTGACTGCCGGTGGAATTATTTTACCGACTTATCTTTGCATTTTACAAGCTCTAACACCTGGTTATACTGTAGCGACAGCATTAGCTGTAAAAGTTAGTTAAGTTAGTGTGGTGAGAAGTTGTAATAACATAACGGTTGTTATGTTAAAGTTGTAACAACATAACAACATAAACATAACATAACATAACATAACATAATAATGTTTATATGTATATGTATAAATATATATATATATATATAATATATTATTATATATATACATATATATATATATGTATATATAATGTTAATAACATATGTAATGTTATGTATAACATAACATGACATAACATAACATAACATAACATAACATAACATAACATAACATAACATATACATAAATAACATATAATAAATAACATAACATAACATAACATAAATATAACATAACATAACAACATAAACAACATAAAAGTTGTAAGAAAGAAAAGATGTTTACGGCCCAATCACTATTGGTATATTATTGCGTGTGTGCCACCTCGTGTCGCCGAGACAAAGGAGCGAAAGACACTTCTTGAACGATATAACAGGCTCGCATACCCATAGCGGGGCGAAAATTGAAGGCACATCCGCACCGCCTCTGCCTGCATTGATACTATTTGAATTGGTTGGATAAGATCCTTCGGTACCGCCTCCGCCAGAACTTCGTTTTGGTATCTTCTACATTCAATCTCTTCCATATCTTCTCTCTCCGTCTCACGTCACGCCCAGTCCTTTTACCAGCCTCACGCTCTCCACCTTCTCCATGTGTAAGTCCGCGCCTAGTCGTTGACAATACGACTGGAAATTAGGGATTATATGAAAGAGCAACGATCACTTAACGCATTGGAACTCCGGTATCAACTGAGAATGCAATCTATATAGAGAACTATGAAACATGCTCAAGGAAATCACACAAAGCTAGCGCCTCGCGCAGCTAAAACTACAATGTTGTTTCAACAACACTCAAATTTTCACACCCAAGTGAGGCGGGGTCGGCGTCGCGAGGTTTGTCCGCCGAAGTGGAATTCTACCCGCCGCGCGAAGCACGTACGTTGTAACGTGATAACAAACACGTCGCAGCGTTTTGAATATTTAAATGAATCAACTAATAGCAGCTGGCAAGTGTGTAGAGCAACAGAACAAAATGGCATGTGAATGTAGTGGGAGAGAGGGGCGCACGCGGGTAACGATGTCTTGTAATCGGGAGGAAGGGTATACACGGTCAATCTAAATAGTTGAAACTCTGAAACGCGCCGGAATCACTACCACGTAACTGAATATACACCGGGTAAATTTGTTTTTAACCGAGTCATCAATCAGCTCCGAGTTTCGACCACCGCGAAGACAAGACCATACACTCTCTAACTGCTGCCTCTAGAGAGTGTGTCAAGCGAACACGTAAGCGCAGGCTCGATTAGATTGTGTTCAATAAGAATATGGAGAGCACGCGCAACATGACGAATGGAAAAGGAAAAGCAAGCGAGCGTGAGATGAATTCATAGATCAAACGTTGCGGTGCAGTAATATTTAATAGCAGTATTTAGATAGTTATGGCTGCTTGCGCGAGACCAGATAAAACACACATAAAGAGTGACGGTAGTTTGATTTCATGTGCGATCAAGTGTTAGACGTAAGTTTCGTATGGTTAAAAAAAGTACTTCTGACAAAGACCAAATATGATGATCACGCAATGTTAATATGATACGATCATCTTAACGATATTAATGGTACAATGTGCTATCATTTTCATAATGTTTCAACTTTACATCAGAACATTATATAACTAATACGCCGCCTATACAGACTGCAAAATTGAACGCTACCTAGAACCGTGGTGCGGTAGACGCGCGTCAAATCGTAGTCGTACAGATTGCAAATTTGATCTAATAAAATGATCATTAGTTATTCAGTTCAGCTCGCCGCGTACACTTAGCAGACGACAACTGTACAATTACGTAACACAAATAAGACAGAGCGCAATGCATATTGAGATTTAGACACCGGATCTAGGCCCGCGTGTTGCTAACAGACAGTAGCAGCTCGGGCGGATAAGTTATCACCGGGCCTGGCCCTCCTCATTTGCGGGCCAATGTGCGGGCCCAACAGCGTATTTGGAGCGGGATAGGCGTGTACACACTGCAAACAATGGAGCGCGTCGACCCGCACCTGTTGTATGGACCATAATCAAATTGCAGCTGTACGGATTATATACTGCAGTACTTTAACCTGACCCTTTGATAATCAGCGATCTTGTTACTTGCGTTATGTAGACATTGTGTAAAATGAAATGTACAAACTAAGTATTTTAGAAATAAATGTCAATTATAAAAAAAATGTTAGCTAGTCACGTGTTACAGTCAGTCGCATGAAGAAATCAATTTTTTTTTTGCATTCGAGCAGTGTAATAAATTTTGTATACATAATCGCGAAGTAAAATTATTCTAATAATTGCGGGAGATTAAGGCGGACGCTCTGACGTCAAAAGTAGTCAAGGCAGTCGTGGCCCACGCTAATCTGTCAGGAGGATATTTGAATGTATTCCGATGAGCAAGCTTACCTCAAATACAAACAAGGTTGATTGATTGTTAAACTAATGTGCTGTAAAATGTGAGAACCGTATCCGCTCAGTTCATCTCGCACTTAGCACCCATATAGTGTACTTTAATACCAGTCGTACTCCGAATTAGAATAAAAAAAAAGTAATGTAATCAATATATACTCACTTGCTAACTAGATCTAGAAACTGCTTGAGAAAATGTACTCTCGTGCATTTCGGTATGTTGCCTTACATCAGACAGAGCTGATCGGCTGTGATCATGTAGCACAGGCAATCAAAAAAGCGTCATATAACAAAGACAACATTAGTGTATTA
>NW_014577322.1:114127-135141 GCF_000485595.1 Priapulus caudatus | reverse complement strand
TGTGTGTAATGTGTGTGTGTGCTGGACCGCTGTGTGTGTTGTGTGTGTGTGTGTGTGTGCTGCCCGTGCGTTGCGTGCGTGTGCTGCTCTGTGTGTGTTATGTGCGTATGTTATGTATGGAGGTGGTGTGCTGCGCGCGTGTATGTTGTGCGCTTGTGCGGCTATTGTGTCCTGTGTGCACATGCTGTGTGTGGTGTGTGTGGGCTGTTGCGCGCGCGCTTGTTGATTGGCGCGCGATTGTGTGTGTGTTTGTGGGGTGTGTATGTGTGTTGTGTGTGTATGTGTGAGTGTGTGTGCACATGTGTGTGTATTTGCGCCGCCCGTGTGTGTGTGTGTGTTTGCGTTTGTGTGTCAGCGCGCGGTGTGTGTGCGCTGTAGCGACGTGCTGGGTTGTACGCGCAACGTTGTAGTGTCGCGTGCGCGTGCGTGTGCTGTTGCCGCCTGTGCGCGTTGGTGTACGGGCGCACGGTGTGCGCCGTGCGCCGTGGCGCTGTTGTGTGCGCCTTTTGCGGTTGCGCGAGTTGTCGTGTTGCGTGTGTGCGGCGCGGGGCGTTGTGTGTATGTGTGTATGTGTGTATGTGTGTATGTGAGATTGTGCGCGCGCATGTGTGTGTAAACCTAGGCGTTAACGAGGCTGTCAGCCTTCATTGACTAGTACCAGGCTGCCCAGCACGCTAGCGTATTAATGAATATAAATGCATCGTTTGCAATCATCAATGCTGCCGCTACGACACGTCTGCACTGACCTTGCACCGTATAATGAAAAAGTTCATATTCTACAATATGACAGGATATAGACAATATTCTACAAGCGGTTGCGTCGAGCAGCGAAGCAGCAGTGAGACGGTTCACGAGTGCTCTTCAGGTGCTCTGTGCTGCGAGATCGCGCAGCCAGACGGACTCTGTGCGAAACACAAGTGTGTTCATGTGAGCAGCAGCGGTCGCATTTAAACAGGTTCATAAACCGACGAGACGGCTTTTCGTGAGTGGAATGAAGCAGACGTGCGTATGCACGCACATGCACACGCATATGCACACGCACACGCATATGCACTCGCCTGCGCGCACACACGTATACGGACACGTGCACGCAGACGAAGACGCGCACGGATTCGCTACGCACACGCCCACGCACACTCACATGCACGCACACTCACACGCATGCGCACACACACGTATACGGGACACGTGCACCGCAGACCGCACACAACACACATGCCGGCGCCACACACGATATCGTGCAACGTGCCACGCAGAGCACACTGAACGTTGCGACGTACACACACACGAACACGCACGCGCGCGCACACACGTACATGGGCACGTACACGCAAACGCCGCTCACGCACACGCACGCACACGCACACGCACACGCACGCGTACAGGCACTAGAACATGTCCATGCGCGTACTATAGAACAGACGCTCTCTTAAGCACCCACGCGTACGTACGCATGTGTGGCCATGTGCTCGCACATCTCACACACACGCCCCCTTAACTCAAACCTAGACACACGGAAGTAGACTCACTTCGCTCACACAACCAGCAATGCATGCACGCACGCACGCCCCACGCAACGCCATGCCATGGCACGCACGCACGCACGAACGCACGCACGTACGCATGCACGCACGCACGCACGCACGTACGCACGCACGCAGGTAGCACGCACTTACGTAGCACTTACGTACGCACGCACGCACGCACACACGCACGTACGTAGCGTGCACGCCCTTACGTAGCACGCACGCACTTACGTAGCACGCACGCACGTACGCAACGCACAAGCACGCACGTAGTATACGCACGCACACGAAGAGAGACTCAGATTTAGCGGTTCGCAGTTTATAGATATGGATGCAATTTCGAAAATTTGAGGTAGTATACTTCACAGAGGCGGGAAGTCCTTACTGATATAAGATGAAGCTGAAACCTTATTATGACGTTACGCAACGACGTGACAAAAATTTGCGTCTATAACTAACTCCGTTAAGGCTTCGTGCACGCACGCACGCACGCACGCACGCACGCACGCACGCACGCACGCACGCCACGCACGCAAGCAGGCCACGCACGCAAGCCCAGGCACGCCGCACGCACGCAACGCACGCACCGCCAACGCAGGCCAGGCAGGCCGCATTCACGTAGCACGCACGTTAGCACGCACACCACGTACGCACGTACGCACTGACGCACGGGCGCATGCACACAGGCACGCACGCACGCAAGCAAGCAAGCACGCACGCACGGACGGAGGGCACGAGGACGCGCACTCCAGGCTCTCCTGCACGGGCGAACGCATGCAAGTCTCTAGGTGGTTTGGATGATTGGATTCTTGCCTTTAACCTACCCGGTTCTTCTGCTGCGTGTAAAAGAAGCTCCTCCTGTGTTGATGGCGAAACCGCAATAAATATGTATTGTGGATACATAGAGCTGCATGTAAGACAACCATACTCCTATCTATATCTCTATGATCAACCTATAACGACAATATCTATGGATTATCGTCAATGCGTCATATATAACCCAACATGTGTAGCAACTGGTGTTACCCTGAATATGTTGCATAAATACAGTTTCCTATGTAAACTAGATGTTTTGTATATTCACATATAAAATGAATGGTCTGATATGGAGCGCAAAGCTCGCGAAACGCTAGTTTTCCGATTTCATTTTAACGCAATAATTTAAATTATTCGGCCCAATTGGCCCTATTGGCAGATTCTTTTATTGTTACCTTAATTACTTACATGTATTACATATAATCGATATCGTAATCGATAATGATATATAACATTATTAATAGAATGATCAAGATTCTTAAAAAAACACTAATCGCATTACAGATTAGGATAATGATGAAACTGACATTTTAAATCACTGACATTTTTAATCACGGACGTTTTCATACACATTGTGATAAGAGGTATGTGAATATGTGATGGCAGGTATAATTACTTTACCATGCGCACCAACGTGCCTCCTTAATTGATTTAATCGACGTCGTTATACTGGGGGCTCGCACAACAATGAGCAGTCAAGTTAGTGTAAAATGTAAACCGAGAAAACTCCGTAGGGCAATTGCACGGGCGGAAGCGGTTCGGTGTCAAATTCTTTATCGAGTTTCCATGTCACATGTTACATAACCAACGCTTATTTTGGAAAGCACTGCAAACTGGAATGAGTCAATTTTCTATTTTCACCCGAAAGGCATTTGAACACAAAGGAATATGTAGGTGACTAATATAACAGGCGAACACACGTATACGTACGATAGACAGACAGACAGACGGCAGGCAGGCAGGCAGCTAAACGCGTGAGGTGGCTATATATATATATATATATACATATATATATACATGCGTAAGCACATGCAATCTATAATACATTAATTTACATTCCAAAAATTAATACATACATTAATTTAAGTTTCAAAAAAGTGACAAGGGTAAAACGAGAATACTACAAACACATCATGTAACTGCCAGTATCCGATTGAAACCCAACCATCCACATTTTCCGATAGTAAAACAAGAATACTAAAAACACATTATGCAGTAACTGCCAGTATTAGATTGCAATCTAACAATCAGCATTGTCCGATGGCTTAACGCGCACAGATCTGGTAGAAACATCGTATATTACGCACGCAGCTATTTCGTCTATAAATTAATTAATTCAGCGTCGGATGGATTCCAACTGGAGACTTGCCGTTAATGAGGCAGATGACTGACTAACGTGATCATCTGTCATCTTACAGTTGAAGCTGAATATTTGTCGCTCCTCCTTTCGCCGTGCTTTATCATTATTGCGAAACACGCGAAATTTATGACGTGACCCACAAAAAATTATGGAAAAACGACAACAACGCGATAACGCAGAAACGACATCACAATATATATATAATATATTCTACGCTCACTTAAGTCACAAATATACCACCCACAATATCTATATTACGTGGGCGGTATATTTGTCACGCATCGTTAACGTATATGTTGCGTAAACGCGTGAGCGTTAGAATATTACCGAAACCGCATTTACTTTCTTTGTGGCGAATCGCGTCTATTGTTAGTAATATAGTGTTTCGGCGACATAATGACGTGTCACGCCTGTTACGAGACAACAACGCAAGCCTGCGTCACGTGACGTTACAACTCCAAAAAGGGCAAACACAGTCGAAAACTAAATGTTATACACCTGCCCTTTTCGTTAACTTGCGCTACATGGATTCTGAACGCCTCTCACTCGTTGTTGTTTTATTCATCGGTAATTAATGGTTGACTTGAAAGCACGTAGGGATGAGGAAGCGTGGGTACTGATGGAGTTGTGAATGAATGAATATTAACGGGAAATCAATCGATCGACGTCACCTGTGACGTGCGCGCGCGTAAGTGTGTGTGTGTGTGTGTGTGTGTGTGTGTGTGTGTGTGTGTGTGTGTGTGTGTGTGTGTGTTAAAAGATGTTTACGGGCCCAATCACCTATTGGTATAATTGGCGTCGTGTTTGCCACCTTCGTGTCGCCGAGACAAAGGAGGCGGAAGACACGTGCACGACGATATAACAAGGCTCGCATACCCATGCCGGGGCAGAGAATTCGAGGCACGATCCGTCACGCGCCTCTGCTCTGCATTTGCAGCTATTTGAATGGAGTTGGAATAAAGATCCTTCGTGTACCCGTACCGCCAGACTTCGTTTTTGGTATCCTTTCTCTCTCATCTCTTCTCATCTCTTCCTCTTCCGCCCGTCTCACGTCACGCCCGTCCTTTCTACCAGCCTCCGTCCTCTCCACCTTCTCCATTGTGTAACGTCGCGCCAGTCGTTACAATACTGACTGGAATTATTATGGGATTATATGAACAGAGCAACGTCCTTACCGGAATCTCCCGGGTAACAACGGAGAAATGCATCTATAGAGAGAACTAGTGAAGCGATGATCAAGGGAAATCACACAAAGCTGCGCCTCGCGCACTAAAAACTACAATTTTGTTTCACACACTCAAATATTTCACACACACGCGAGGTTTGTCGGCCCGCGTGAATTTCTACCCGGCGCGCGAAGCACGTAACGCGTTGTACTGTGATACAACACGCGCCGTTTTGAATTTTTAAAATGATCAACAATAGCAGCTGCATGTGTAGTAACAACAGACAAAATGGCATGTGACTTGTAGTGGGAGTGAAGGGGCTGCACCGGTAGAGCTGGCTTGTAGCGGGAGGGAAGGGGTTACACCGGTAAATCTAATAGTTGGGAAGCTCTGAAACCCGCGGGAATCACTACCATGTAACTGAATATAAACCGGATTTGTTTTTTTTAGGACCGGAGGTCATCATTCAGGCTCCGGTTTTCGACCCACGCGAAGACAGACTCAATCCTCTCTCAACTGCCTCTAGAGAGTGTGTCAAGCCAACCACGTAAGCGCGCGTGTTCGATTTAGATTGTGTTCAATTAAGATATGGAGAGCACCGCAATGACGAATGGCAAAAGGAAAAGCAGAAGGAGAGTGAGATGAATATAGATAGACGTTGCGGTGCCACGATAAGTTTTATACAGTATGAGAAGGTTCTATCGCTGCTTGTCGCGAGACCAGATAAACACACATAAGAGTGACGGTAGTTTGATTCTCATGTGAGCGGATCAAGTGTTAGACGTAGTTCGTATGGTTAAAAAAAAGTACTCTGCAAAAGACTCAAATATGATTGATCACGCAATGTTAATATGATCGATCAGTCCATTTACGATATTAATGGTACTAATGTGCTATGCATTTTCAATAATGTTTCACTTTTACCTCAGCATACATTATATAACTAGTACCCCCTATACAGACTGCAAAATTTGAACCTACACTAAACTGGTGCGGGTTAGGCGCGCGTCAAATCGTAGCGTACAGATTGCAAATTTGATCCTACATTAAATGAGTCATTAGTTTTCAGTTCAGCTCGCCGCGTCACACAGCAGACAGCAACTGTACAATTACGTAACCTAAATAAGACTAAGCGCATGCATATTGCGATTTAGCACCGGATCTGGCCCGCGTGTTGCGTACAGACACAGCTCGGTGCGGGATAAGTTATCCCGGGCCTGGCCCTCCCTCATTTGCGGGGCCAAATTGGTGCGGGCCAACGCGTATTTGGAGCGGGATAGCGTGTACACACTGCAAAAAATTTGGCGCGCGTCTGACCCGCACCAGTTTGTGGACCATATCAAATTTGCAGTCTGTACGGAGTATATATCTGTCAGTATCTTTAACGTGACCTTTGTATCATCAGCGATCTTTGTTACCTTTGCGTTATTGTTGACATTGTGTAAAATGAATTGTACAATATATAAGTACTTTTAGAAATAAATGTCATTATGAAAAAAATGTTAGCCGTAGTCACGTGGTTCCCGTCAGTCGCATGAGAGAATCAGATTTTTTTTTGCACGAGCAGTGGTAGATAAATTTTTTATACAATTAACTCGCGAAGTAAAATTACTACATTAATTGCGGGTGAGATTCACGGCGGACGCTCTGACGTCACAATGTAGGTCAAGGACGCGTGGGCCCACGCTATCTGTCAGGGAGGTATTTGATTGGTTGATTCCACGATGGCAAGCTTACCTCAAAGCAAACAAGGGTTGATTGATTGGTTGAAACTAGAGTGATGTAAAATGTGAGGAACCGTATCCCGCTCAGCTATCTCGCACCAGCTTCCCACATAGTGTACTTTATACACAGTACGTACCCGAATTAGAATAAAAATAATGGTACACATGTACTCAATATATACTAGAACTTGCTACTAGATCTAGAAACTGCTTGAGAAAATGTACTCTCGTGCATGCGGTTATGGTTCCTTACATCAGACAGAGCTGATCGTGCTGTGAGCACGTACACAGGCAATCAAGAAAAGCGTCAATTAGACAAAGACACCACTTAGTGTATTATAAAAATATAAATGGTTGCATGCCATTACCAATTCCTTGTTCATTAATGATTGGCAGTGCGGGAAAAGCGACAAAACGGTAAATTGATTCTGCGAGCCAGCACGTAACTTTTCCTCTGTCGCGATTGAGTCGATTTAAATTATGCTCCGCGACAGAAAACGCCGAGAGCAATTGGTAAACGATCACATAATATTAACACTACTTGTCAGGTCAAGTGAGTTAATTGAACTAGATGCTGCCTACACTGAACCAGATTCAGCGTTTCAGTTGCCAGAAAATTATTACCTGCAGTGCATGTAGCGATATAGCAATTATTTACATGTTGCACGCACACACACACACACACACACGCACGCACTCACGCACTGTGTGTGTGTGTGTGTGTGTGTGTGTGTGTGTGTGGGTGCGTGTATATAAAGGCATATGCACCTGACCTTTCCGTTCTAACGCGGGATGTAAATTCACATCCAGGTCTCGCCACCAAATGATTCTATACGTACTTGAACCCAAGTTGCGCACTTTGCCGGGGCCGCGGCGTTGAGGACTCTCGGCCCTAACACCGCATAGAGAGCACTTTCATATTTCACGGAGAGCGTTTCAAGCGTCCGCACGTCGGCACTTAATAATTGTTATGTAATTACATTAGGTCGTACACACGGCGACAAATAGTCTTGAGTATCGGTGCAGAGAACTCGTGTTAAATCGCGCGACTTTTATTTATTAAAAGTACGAGATTTTGCATTCTGCTACAGTTGCATTTACGTAATAAGTTCTGTTTGACAGACTTATTTGCGTTTAACCTCCAATCGCGGCGTCAATTTACAGATCGTTGTTAAACTAATAAAAGAAATAAATTTGCAGTAATTGCCTACGCATAATTTATTGAAGATACTTTTACACATCAGTTTACAAATGGCCGCCATGGATTACCCATTTTTAAAGATGGCCGCCAAACTAATTTAAAAACGTCCGCCCATCAGGTTGCCTTTTCATATTGAATGAGAGACTATACGTTCTAGTACATTAGTGCGCTTACTAGCTCTTTACTACGTCACAACTCTCGCCTCTGCATGAAATATTTCATTGAGAGTATTATTACTGAGCATACGAGGATATTGGCATGCAGTGAAAACCGCACAGCGCGACGTAGTTTCGCAGCGCGTTCGTCCATTAGTGTATTAATCAAACTGCGCACAGTGCATGTAAACGCTGTGAGTGACCCACCTGACCGTGCTCTGATGCGGCTACATACCATGTTAAAGTTAAAGTTAAATCCTTCCCGCGCCTATGTCGAACATAGGCGCATCAGATAAATGCCTATCTCAGTTTCCGTAACCCCGAGGCCCCGCAGCTGCTTTCACAGTAAATGCTACAGTAGGGGGTTAGTCCACTGGTAGCACTGCGAGTTAACTTGCCACACTCTATCACTATTTGCTGAATGCTAAGCAGAGACGCCGTGTGTACCATGTTTCAAGTCTTTACATACCACGAGGAGCGTATAATATAGTCTCTATTATGTACTCCTCATGCCATCATATTATCAACTACAATACATGCCATCGTCAATCGTGAAAGCAATCGTGTCAGGCGAATAGGGGCTGAGGTCGCTAGAGTAGTGGGTGCGGTAGCGTATCGTGAGAGAGCTAGCATATACATGAATCTCGCAGACCCCCCCACCTAGAATACTGATGCGATTAAGTGCAAGGCTTATGGAGATTGTTGTATATTAGAGTTATATTGCGTTCCCGAATCAAAGGGGCCGATTTCCCCAGGAAATCGACGGGGAAATGTGTTATCTGGGACACGCACATTTTCGCGCGCTAATTACGTCACGCACGAATAGGTATTTTTGCGTTGCATCGACTCACAACATATATAATATACAGTTAATATCGGCATGAACGGAGAAAGGAAGTTGGCATTAGCATCCAATTACATATATAATATTATATATTATTTATCGCGTATTAAATATAAAGGTGCTTAGAAAGTTAATAAGCAACTCTCTCTGGTTAGAAGACAGACTAGTAAGTACAAGCTTTAATCAGCAATTAGCAGCTAGATTGAAGCTACTAAACTCTCTCTTAAAGTCTTTATCGTTGGTCAGCGTGGAAGTTCTATGAATCACTGAATAGTGGGGTTGTCTCTGATCAGTGGGGATGTTCTCTGATCTTAAATATGGATGTTCTATGAATCACTTGTCAGTGTGGATGTTCTCTGATCTTAAATATGGGTGTTCTATGAACCACTTATCAGGGTGGGTGTTCTCTGATTTTAAATATGGATGTTCTATAAATCTCTGGTCAGTGTAGATGTTCCCTGAACCACTGATCAGGATGTGTGTTCCCTGAATCACTGGGCAGTGTAGATGTTCTTTGAACTTCTGATCAGGGTGGATATTCTCTGATCTTAAACATGGATGTTCTATGAATCACTGGTCAGTGTGGATGTTCCCTGGACCACTGATCAGGGTGTGTGTTCTCTGTACCACTGACCAGTGTGGATGTTCTCTGATCTTAAATATGGATGTTCTATGAATCACTGGTCAGTGTGGATGTTGCCTGAACAACTGATCAAGGGGGATGCTCTCTGATCTTAAGTATGGATGTTCTATAAATCTCTGACCAGTGTGGTTGTTCTCTGATCTTAAATATGGATGTTCTCGGAACCACTGATCAGTATGGATGTTCTCTGATCTTAAACATGGACGTTCTATGAATCACGGGTCACTGTGTCGGTGTTCCCTAAATCCCTGTCACTCACATATCTTGCTTGTCAACGCTTGTTATGTGTACAGAGGCGAGCAGTCTTCATTCGCACCAACATTTCGCGCGTGCTCTCTCTCACACACTCTTTATGCCTTCCCTTTTCTCGCTCCCGTCCAAACTATACTTATTAACCTCATAAAAATCTCAAAATACATACGAACGTAAAATACGAACGCCAAGAGAAACATATATACACAGGTTCACGTGAAAGTAACGTATCACCTTTCGTTCTCGCATTTTTTAGCACCACACAAGTTTCACAATGCAAAGCAAACAAAACGTGCGTAGCAGCGGGAGTTCAAAAGCGTTTCAAAGAGTTCAAAGAGGTTCTCTCTCTCGTGAACGTTCAGTCGAAGAAGAAGAAAACTACTCGAACGCCGCCGCGGCGCGAAACCTTTACTTCACCTCCCCCCTCCCCCAAAGAAATGTGCAGTGATTTGCAGTGACGGAGTAACCTTTATGTTCGCCGAGTCAACGCGGGCACGAATCGGAAACGCTAATGCTTGCTTCAGCAGTCACTTACCTTTTATGTCGGACGAAATAGCGAGCGGAACCCTTCCCTGTTAGATACTTCTACGTCACACACTCCCAATCGCGGTTCAACACAACAGCTATATAGTCAGGCAGTCAGTCGCACACTCTCTCGCACGCACCCGTATCTTGTCTCTGCGCGTATAGTGGCCGTGTGCATGCAAATACCGCTGTTTTATATAAGGCCGTCTATAACCAGGAGAGATGCGTGCGCGTCGGCTGGTCGGTCGATAGAGAGTCGAACGCTTTCCCACGCGTAGGTTCCCGTACCCTGTCGGCTAAAACCTTCGTCGTTGGACGTCGGATGACGACGGAAGGTGCGCGCAGCAAGTTAGCGTAGGGTGATAATGTAGAAAAAAAGAATTCACCCCCACCTTCCGCAGAAATCGTGCGGCGTACGGCGCATGCGTCTCCGCCTTTTCCTCGTGTACGATGATGTGATGTACATGCGGTAAATGGTCGTGGCGATGCTTCCCTCTAGCTTCGCCTACGTTAAGTGTATGCAGCGGTTTCTGGATGTGATTATACACGATGGCTGTGATGGAGGGGGCAAGTTTATTATATACTTCAATAAATTATGCACCCTCTCCAGTCCATCGCTTGTCACTATGCACACACACACACACACACACACACACACACACACACACACACACACACACACACACACAACAGCGAAAACGCACACGGCACGCACACACAGACAGCACACACACACAGACACACACATCAGCACAACATCAGCACAACACACCACGACCCACACGCACACATAACACACACACAGCACACGCCCGCGCGCGCACACATACAAATATATATTGTGTTGGATATAGTATATATATATATATATATATAGTATATATAAATTATATTAGATGAGAGCAGAGAGGTGGGAGAGTAGAAAGAAGAGGAGAAAGAGAGCTCTGTGTGTGAATACACAGAGAGGAGAGAGAGAGAGGAGTTATCGGGGAGATGGTGAGAGAGAGAGAGAGAGAGAAGAGGAAGAGAAGAGAGGAGCTCCGTCCGGCGGTGGGAGTGGGGGGAAGCGAGAGAGATGAGAGAGAGAAGAGTGCGGGGGGTGGGGGGTCTGGGTGAGGAGTAAAGCGAGAAAGATGAGAGAAGCGAGTGATGAGAGAGCATAAAAGAAAGAAAGAAAGAAAGATGAGCGAGAAAAGCCAGAGAGCAGCAAGACGTCATCCGGGAAAAGAGAAAGAGCGAGAGTGAGATGAGAAAGACGAGAGAAATGAGAGTACTAAGATGAATAGAGAGATGAGAGAGAGAGAGGAGGAGAGAAAGCCGACCGGAACGAGAGAGAGAGAGAGTACGAGACCATGTATGATGGAAGTCCGCGGTGCGCGCACGGCTGGCAACCGTACAAAGTCACTTAATTTACAAGCAACGTTACGATTACCGTGAGTGTCGTACGGCCGCATCTGCCTACTACTGTACAACACGTCGAGAGCCAGCGCAAATCGCACTCGCGCTGATAGAGCTGCACATATCTATGTGATGATCTGAGTATGCAATGAGCAGTGCGTAACCGAGTCACTAGGCGGGTCCTTGTTAGCCGGCTCATGTGCCTCTTGACAGCTTAACTCTTTGTAATTTCATATTTATGTATTGATCTAAATTCTGCAATATTCATGTGCTTGGGGTAACCAGTGTACTAGGCGTGGGGTGCATTTATTTTTGTATCTTGCTTCTTAACCAGGAATTGTCTACAAAAATTTACTTGAATGTTGGTCGAATAATTAGCCCCATCAGCTAACGTTTTATTTGGTTTGTGCTTATCGACATTAATATAGAAATCTGGATTTCTTGTATCGTGATGTTATTCTGGTGCTCTACCGGGCCATTCTTTCCAACCGGATCCAGTGTGACCAGTGTGGCTGTATTCATACATTTCTTTCCGAACAGTCTTCCTGGCGGCCCGTTTCACGGAGGGGCGTGAGATCGGGTAAAAACACATCTTAAGATATTCCTGATGTAGAATTTCGATGAAGTTGTAGCGGATGACGAGCTAACTCGCTGCCTTAAGACCGTCTTGTATCGCGCCGGTGCTGCCGTGTATGCCGTCTTATTGCCAGTCTAATTGCGGATTGATGGCTGTCTTATGCGGCGTTGGGCGGAAGGAGGGGAGGGGGCAATGTGACCGTGTTAGGACGGTCCTTAAAATTCAGCTGTGAAACGATGTCGCTGGTGGCATAGACTTGCACCCTTATCTCGTACACCGTTGCCTACTAGAGTAAAGTGCTTGATTATAGAGGACATGTTTTACAAGTCTAATTGGCGGACCCAGCCTGCACTGTTGGTGTTTGCTACTCGGCTAATCGTGTCGTCGTCATTTAGTTTTAATAAATGTAGGTACTAGCAGCGTTGCAAACTAAAAAATAATTTAGTGTTAAAAGTATTTTTAAATGCCAAGTACCTGAGAAATAATTACAACTTAAGCCCAAGAGGTTCTGTCACATATTTCCCTGCAAAAAAACTTTAAGAACTACCACAACATTGACTCCGTATTGACTAACTACAAATGCTACATAAATTCTGTAAGGTTTAGATTTACGTTTACTTTTGATACAGTATTGGCGCCATAGGCATACGAGTAATTACATACGACGAACAGACGAAAGCACATAGTAAATGTGCAAGAAGCATTCATCTGTTATCGAGATCTGCTACCACAATCAGGCGCCGGACTAAGCGTGGGGGGCCCGACGGGCACGCATTGTGGGGCCCCTAGTGGCTCTGTATTTTTTCTGCACTTTATGCCTTGTCAAATTCAGAGAGTATTTCATCGGTTTCAACGAATTGTAAAATGTCACTTTTCCGATGATGCTGGCAGGAAATACTGAGGTTTGACTCAGTCTCTGTTGGCCTCATCGTGT
This sequence comes from Priapulus caudatus, assembly GCF_000485595.1. NCBI lineage: Eukaryota > Metazoa > Priapulida > Priapulimorpha > Priapulimorphida > Priapulidae > Priapulus > Priapulus caudatus. The sequence goes on along the minus strand of NW_014577322.1, from coordinate 122,020 downwards.
GGCTTCTTCTTTGTTTTTCATGTGATTTTTAATCTCATACTGAGTTTTAAATATGACCTTCACCGCTACAATTCCCGGAGACCTATCAATGAGAAATGATGATTCTCAGTGCAGCCAATTTCTGGGTATTTAGGAAATTGGTGTCCTTCAGCTGATCAGCCAAAATTCAGTCAGAAACAGCATGGGATACGCATCTCTTCAACGCTTTTAGAGATGCTAAAGGAATTCTCTCCTCGCTGCGACTACAATTACGCACAGTTTGTAAATTTTACGGTAGGATACTCTAACATCGCTGGGCCGTGGCCCAAATGTGGGTGTCGGGCCCGGGGCACTGTTCTGCTCCCTGTTGCTTCCCGCCCCTTAATCGCTAAGTGACCAGCGGAATAAGAAGCTTCTTTATGCCACACTTAACTTGTGGCGCGTTTCATGTCCTTCACAGGCGTATGCCACAGCTATTTCTCGTAGACACAGTAGAAGTACTTCTTTCTTTCGGCTTGGTGTTTTTTCGCGTTACACTTACTGCTTTGCCAAAACTCAATTGAAAACGCTGGAAATTCTCTGCGTTTTGGCTTGCTGTACTCGTTATATGCCTTTAAGTACTCGCCCATGAGCCTGTCCTTATAAGATTCCTCCTTAATAGCGAATGTCGTTGTAGTAGCGAGACAATTTGTGTAAACGTGGCAAACTTAGCCGAGGCTTTCGTGGAAACACTCTTATATATAGGATATCCTAGAAAACCCGACTCTTTAACCCATCACTAACTTAACAAGCGCTTCGCTGAAACGGCCCCAGGGTCTCGCCCATTGTACTACACGAACTTGACACACAAAACTGCAGCTGACATGTTCTTCTTTAATGGAAACCCAGCCTTTTCAATCGCACACCATTCACTTCTATCCCGTACCTTTAATATCAATAATTTATTTATTAATGAAAAGTAAATTATTAATATTCTGATTATATGTATAGTATATATACATACATATAGTATCAAGAGCTACATAATAGAGAGATTTCTCTCTATTTATGTACTCTTGATATATACACACACACACTACAACACACACACACACACACACAACACACACACACCACACACACACACACACACACACACATTGTCCAGAAAAAAAACATTAGGTAATTCGAGATTTTACTTACCTGCTAAAAAAACGATGTTTTGGCTGTCAAATGTTCCTCGATGCGTAAACCTGCCTACCCTCAGGACAGCATGTGGGGCAATGAAATGTGCATGCGCTGTGAAGAGCGTATACATATAGCACGTTTCTACTAGGAATGAGGGCCTCTGTTACATTTGCCCCGTGTTACAATTGTCCCCGGTCTCATCTATATATATATATATGACGGAAGCGCGTCTGTAGACCAGCAGCGGATCGCGGTGACACATATCGACAACATGGCCGCCGTGCCGCCATTCGAAATTCCCCGCCATTTTAATCTCCAATCGTCTGCAGTCGCGATTTTTTTTCAAAGGAAAAACATCGGTAAATAATCAGATGTGCATATTATGCCGTAGTTTGCGCGTAATTTCGTTCGCCTTATCTTCTTCTTTCTTCTATCTTCTATCTTATTCTTCTTTATTTCTCATCATTTCTTCTTAACATCGGACGGACTATGTACACACGCACACACACGCGAGAGAATCGACGAATTCACAGCGACCCACGCATTTCACGTCCGCCATTTTGTATTTGTATGCGCGCTATAGAATGAATCGTCGCCTAATGTATGAATGTGGCGAAAAGATATATAATAGTGATTTTGGATTTTTCCGAATCACTAAGCACGATTAGAATTCTATCGTCGCGTTAGAAAACGCGCGCGGCGTACAATCGTGCCTTTTAACGGAGGCATTATCTTAATTAAACTAGACGCGTGTGAAATCTTTCGGGTGCGATAAAGGGTTTGTTAGCACCGGCAGGAGCGAGGCTCAGCCATAACCACTATGCTACCGCTTATGTAAAAATGGCCAGCAGCCGAAGTGGGCTTTCATTGCCTCCGAGTCCTAATACCTGTATGCTATTGAAATGTGAAAAAAAACGCGAATCGAGAGCTCGAATAGAGTTGAGACCGCATTAACAGCAATGTGCTGCTCACACACGCACGCACACGTTTACGCACGCGCACGCACGCGCACGCACACGCACGCACACACACACACACACACACACACACACACACACACACACACACACACACACCAAACACAACACACACCACACAGCGCGCGCACACATACAAATAAGTATGTTGTATGGTATATATATTATATATATATATATAATCATAAAATATAGTCTAGGATGAGAGGAGAGTGGGAGAGTAGAAAGCAAAGAGCACAGAGAGCGTGTGTGATACCAGAGAGAGAGAGAGAAACGAGAGAGAGAGAGAAGGGGAGAGAGAGAGAGAGAGAGAGGAAGAAAGAGAGAGCCGTGGGGGGGGGGAGGAGCGAGAGAGAGAGAGAGAGAGAGAGCGGGGGGGGGGGGAGAGAGAAAGCGAGAAAGTGAGAGAAGGAGATTGAGAGAGATAAAAAGAAAGAAAGAAAGAAAGATGAGGAGAGAAAGCGAGAGAGAGCAAACGAGGGAAAAAGAGAAAGAGAGAGAGAGAGAAAGAGAGAGAGAGAGAGAGAAAGAGAGAGAGAGAGAGAGAGAGAGAGAGAGAGAGAGAGAGAGAGAGAGAGAGAGACCATGTATGATGGAAGTGGGTGCGGGGCTGCAACCGTACAAAGTCACTTAATTTACAGCAACGTAGATTTACACGTGAATCGTACGGCATCTGCTACTACTGTACAACACGCGAGAGCCAAAGCGCAAACGCACGCGCGATAGAGCTCACATATATATGTATGATCTATATGCAAGAGCAGTGAGTAACCAGTCACTAGGGTGTGCTACCGGCCATTCCTCTTGACAGCTTAACTTTGTAATTCTATATTATGTATGATCTATTTGCAAGATCAGTGGGTAACCAGTGACTAGGGTGTGCATTTATTTTTGTATTTGTTCTTAACCAGAATTGTTATTTACTTATGTTTGTCGATAATAGCCCATCAGGGCTAACGTTTATTGTTTGTGCTATCTGACATTAAATAAAGATTCTTGTATCTTGTATCTCGTGCTACCGGCCATTCTTTCCAACGCGCATCCCATTGCACAGGGTATCATACATATTCTTTTCCGACAGTCTTCCTGTGGGCCCGTTTCACGAGGCTTCGTAAAAACACCATCTTAAGGATATCTTAGAATTCTTGTACGAGAGCCTAACGCTGTCCTAAACCGCTTATCCCTGCTGCCTTATGCCGTCTTATGCCAGTCTAATGCGGTTATGGCTGTTTATGCCGGTGCGTTGTTAGACGGTCCTTAAAATTCAGCTGTAACGATGTCGCTGGTGGCATAAGACTTGCACCTATCTCTACACCTTGCTACTAGATAGTCTTTATATAGAGACATGTTACAAGTCTAATGGCGACCCAGCTCACTGTGAGTTGCTACGCTAATCTCTCGCGTCATTTATTTTAATAAATGTAGGTACAGCAGCGTGCAAACTAAAAATAATAGGTTAAAAGTATTTTTAAATGCCAAGTACCTGAGAAATAATTAAACTAAAGCAAGGTTGTCGATATTTCCTGCAACTAGAACTACCACAAATGACGTATTGACTGAATACAAATGTAACATAAATTCTGAAGGTTTAGATTTACGTTTACTTTGATACAGTATTGGCGCCATAGGATACAGTAATTACATACACGAACAGCCGAAGCACATGTAAAGGTGCAAGGAAGCATTTCATCTTTTCAAAATCTGCTACCACAATCAGGGCCGGACTAAGCGTGTGGGGGGCCCGGGGCACGCAATTGTGTGGGGGCCCTATAGTCTGTATTTTTTCTGCCACTTTCATGCTTGCAAATTCAGAGAGTATTTCATCGTGTTTCAACGAATTTAAAATGTCACTCTTGCGATAGCGAGAATACTGAGGTTTACCAGTCTCTGTTGGCTCATCGTGGTTCTCATGTGATTTTTAATCAACTTGAGTTTTAAAAATGACCTTTCACCGCTACAATTCGAGACCATCAATGAAAGATAGATTCTCAGAGCAATTTCGGTATTAGGAAAAGTGTCCTTCAGCTGAACAGCAAAATTCAGTCAGAGAAACAGCATGGGAAACGCATCACTTCAACGTTAAATGCTAAGAATTTTGTGGATCACAATTACGACAGTTTTGTAAATTTTAGGATACTCTAAATGTGGGGGGCCCAAATGTGGGGGGCCCGGGGCACGTGCCCCTGTTGCCCCGCCCTTAATCCGCTAGTGACCACAATAAGAAGCTTCTTAGCCACACTTAACCTCTGCGCGTCATGCCTTCACAGGCCTTGCACAGTATTCTCGCTAGACACAGAGAAGTTACTCTTCTCGGCGGGTTTTCGCGTTACACTACTGCTTGCCAAAACAATGAAAACGCGGGAATCTCGCGTTGGCTTGCTGTACGATAGCCTAAGTACTGCCCGCTGACCTGTCCTTAAGATTCCTCCTTAATAGCATATGTCGTTGAGTTAGCGAGACATTTGTGAACGTGGAAACTTAGCGAGGCTTTCGTGAAACACTCTATATATAAGGATATCCTAAAACCCCTCTTTAACCCATCACTAACTTAACGAGCGCTTCGTGAAACGGCCCCCAGGGTCTCCCCATTGACTGACCACGAACTGACCACAAAACGCACTGACATTCGTCTTTAATGGAAACCCAGCTTTTCAATCCACACCATTCACCGTATCCGTCCTTTAATATCAATAATTATTTATTAATGAAAGTAAATTATTAATATCTGATTATATATATATATATATATACATACATATATATCAAGAGTACATAATAGAGAGATTCTCTCTATTATGTACTCTTGATATATATACACACACACACACCACACACACACACACACACACACACACACACACACACACACACATCACACACACACACACACACACACACACAAAAAAACACACACACACACACACACACACACACACACACACACACACACACACAATTAAATAATTTAGAAAATAATCATATAATAATTAATATAATAATAATTGCTGAGGACTTATATTTTAGAACGCAGTCACGTGGCTGATGCGTCATAGAAATGTAATTTCGAAGCGTTGTCGAAATCACCACAAGATGAATAGTCACGAATTCTATAAGATGACTTTGATCAAATCGTTTTACTGGTTTTGTCTGTTAATATCGGCATCTAAGGACAGCCTCTAGTTATGGCGTCAGTATAGAGTTTTTCATATGAGTAAAGCTGATTGTATTCGATGAAAAATCACTTGTGTAGTTTAACCACGGGATGAAGTTACGAGCACCACATAGTCGTGGTAGTAGTAGTTACAGACAGTCACAATAAGTGTCATGTTAAGGTATATATCAGTGTGTACGCAGCATCACGTATAGAAGGCAACATATTCAGTATGAATAAATTAAAAATCTGCAAACACTCCACTCCAAGCATTACAAACGCTCATGCACTTGCAAGGATATCTTCATGTAGGGGTTGCTTCACAAAAGAACACGGGTTTTCATTCTTATTCTTCTATGACATGTAACCGTTGCTGAATGTCGTAACATTTTGCGACATCTGTTGCTAATAATCGTAAAATTTATTATCACAATCCAAAAACGATTCTATCCTATTCACAATTCTTTAATCGATTTATATGTCCCCGTCTTCAGAACAGAGATCTTGTCGCAAATGTTGACGCTAATAGTTCTTAATTACTCGTCTAGCAGTGACGTGAGTGTCGTGAAGCAATAACAGGGATAATATTACGACAGTTGCTAAGCCTTGGCAGCAACGCTCCAACATCGTACATATATAAAGCTTACGTATATCTGAGACGTACTAGTCTACAACGTGTGCATCATCATTCTCATAATGCGATAACGAACACCCAACGTCTCGCGAAAATTCATTCCGCACATCAGTGTTCTCGGTTTCGCAGTTTTCGTTTGTCATCGTGCGCGTCGTAGCGACTTTAGAAATTTCGTTCGCATTGTGAATCTGCGGGATTTTCACGCTGTCAATGCACGTCAACGTGCGACGGCTGCATGTGCCTCACAATCACCTGTTCACACATCGCGTTGAAACAGCTTGAACAATGGGCTAGCCATCAACGGCGCGCGTGCATGGTAGCCCAAATGGACATTAAATTCTAAAAAGTTGGCGCAATCATTATTACTGACTTTAGTTTTTTCTTTGACAGCCCATGATGTGATAGGCTAGGAATATAATAGGCATTTGGACCATTTTGCACAGGATTGTGATGCCATTCTTTCATGAATTTTCTTGAGTGCATTTCTGTTATAAATCGCAAGTTCGCATGTGTTATGCTTACATGGACTTAAGTCGTTCCAATAATAAAAAAATACATTAGTTAGTATAATAAAAGTATTAGAAAGTAGTAAAAGTAAGTAAACGTGAATTATTATTATTACTACTGGTTCATGTTCTATATATCGTCTAATATTTCCACGTCTAAGCCGTTTAAATACTCCTTATATATATGCAATGTGTGTACTATATATAAGTATATATACTATATAATAAGAGTACTATATATAATATGAGTTTGCGCGCAGATACATTCGTACGATGACATTGTCTGTTGCGAACAAGTATTTGAGCGACGTTCACGTGGAATTCTTACGCGATATGTAGACAGACACACACACACACACACACACACTCAGTGACTAGGGTGTGCATTTATTTTTGTATTTGTTCTTAACCAGAATTGTTATTTACTTATGTTTGTCGGAATAATAGCCCATCAGGGCTAACGTTTATTGTTTGTGCTATCTGACATTAAATAAAGATTCTTGTATCTTGTATCTCGTGCTACCGGCCATTCTTTCCAACCGCATCCCATTGACCAGGGTATCATACATATTCTTTCCGACAGTCTTCCTGGGGCCCGTTTCACGAGGCTATCGTAAAAACACCATCTTAAGGATATCCTTAGAATTCTTGTACGAGAGCCTATAGCTGTCCTAAACCGCTTATCCCCTGCCTTATGCCGTCTTATGCCAGTATATAATGCGGTTATGGCTGTCTTATGCCGGTGCGTTGTTAGACGGTCCTTAAAATTCAGCTGTAACGATGTCGCTGGTGGCATAGACTTGCACCCTATCTCTACACCTTGCTACTAGATAGTCTTTATATAGAGACATGTTACAAGTCTAATGGCGACCCAGCTCACTGTGAGTTGCTACGCTAATCTCTCGCGTCATTTAGTTTTAATAAATGTAGGTACAGCAGCGTGCAAACTAAAAATAATAGGTTAAAAGTATTTTTAAATGCCAAGTACCTGAGAAATAATTAAACTAAAGCAAGGTTGTCATATTTCCTGCAACTAGAACTACCACAAATGACGTATTGACTGAATAAAAATGTTACATAAATTCTGAAGGTTTAGATTTACGTTTACTTTGATACAGTATTGGCGCCATAGGATACAGTAATTACATACACGAACAGCCGAAGCACATGTAAAGGTGCAAGGAAGCATTTCATCTTTTCAAAATCTGCTACCACAATAAGAAGCTTCTTAGCCACACTTAACCTCTGCGCGTCATGCCTTCACAGGCCTTGCACAGTATTCTCGTAGACACAGAGAAGTTACCTTCTCGGCGGGTTTTCGCGTTACACTACTGCTTGCCAAAACAATGAAAACGCGGGAAATCTCGCGTTGCTTGCTGTACGATAGCCTAAGTACTGCCCCTGACCTGTCCTTAAGATTCCTCCTTAATAGCAATGTCGTTGAGTTTATAGCGAGACGTTTGTGAAACGTGGAAATTA
>NW_014577322.1:101132-114102 GCF_000485595.1 Priapulus caudatus | reverse complement strand
TCGAGGTCCGTAAAACACGAAATACCTTCAAAAGGGTTCATCACCGTCGAATTAACACGTATAGTGCTGTTAGATGTTCTATACTAGACGGCTAACAGATGACCAAACACACACGATCCTCCACACACCATTCCTCCACACACACACACACACACCACACCACGCAACACACACAACACCACACACACACACACACCAACACACACACACACACACACACACAGACGCCACACACGAGCTCACACACAGCAGCACACAGCACACACACACACAGCACACACACCACACCACACACACACACACAGCTCGACAGCAGCACACACACGACACGACACACACACGACACACACACACACAACACACACACACGCACACACGCACACACACACACACAGACACGACACACACCCACACACACAGGACACAACACAGCACACACACACACGACGACACACACACACCCACTCACACACAACACTAACACTAGTACAACACACACACCACACACACACACACACACACACACACACACACACACACACACACGACACACACACACACACACACACAGACACACACACAAAACCCACGCATACCTCCACACTATAGATCCCCTTCCTTCCAACAACACACCAAACGGTATTTCCTACTTCATTTGCCACCTCGCGTCGTGTGTCATAAAAATTCCCGCGCGTTGAAAATCAGTGGGTGCACCGGCCGCGTGAGTGCGTGCAAACGTGCGAATAGTAGCGTCACAGTAGAGGACGGGACATTGTAACACTCTTTTTCCAAACTAACATAAAACTTTATTATAGTTAATACACCAAGGAAGTGAAATAGAAAGATGCATATCTTGGCTTGAAATATGACTAGGTTTGGGTTTAAGTAAAACAAGTTATTGGTGAGCCATTATCATTTTCAAAACTGGTAAGTTCTAAGTGTTACAATTGCCACAACACGGGGGCAATTGTAAACACCAAATGGTGGCAATTGTAACACAGTATATCTTTTATTAATTTTTATAAAGGTTGCCACACGTTTGGACAGATTTTCAACAATTAAACAGCAATTTATAGAACCACAATAAAATAATTTAATTAAAACTTATGACGAATGCCTTGTGACTCATTTACACCATGAATAAAATATATAAATAGGCTACTTTTTTGCCTTATAAACACAACACATTTTGTAAAAGACATAACTTTTTATACATGCCAAGAGGCATTGCTACACGTGGTTACATTTGCCCCGAGGAGGCGGCCATAATTTGGGGGCTGTTTTGTTTCTTTAGCATTAAGTATTCGTCAATGAAACTTTTACCAAACACAGGCCAAAACCTATTTTTTTATATGATTATACAAATGACAGTGATAGCTCAAGATACATATTTGGTCCACGAAAAAAAACATTAGGTTAATTCGAGATTTTACTTACCTGCCTTAAAAAAAACGATGTTTTGGCTGTCAAATGTTCCTCGATGCGTAAACCTAGTCGTACCCTCAGGACAGCATGGGGGGCAATTGGAACTGTGCATGCGCTGTGAATAGCGTATACAGTATAGCGCACGTTTCTACTAGGAATGAGGGCCTCTGTTACATTTGCCCCGTGTTACCAATTAGTCCCCGCGTCTACTTGATTTATATATATATATATATATATAACCGACGTGCGTCATCGTCCGCGAGGAAGCGCTGTCTGTAGACGAGCAGCGGGATCGCGGTGACACATATCGCAACATGGCCTGCCGTGCCGCCATTCGAAATTCCCCGCCATTTTTAATCTCCAATCGGTCTGGCAGTCGCGATTTTTTTTCAAAGGAAAAACATCGGTAAGATATCTAGATGTGCATATTATGCCGTTAGTGGTGCGCGTAATTTCGTTCGCTTATCTTCTTCTTTCTTCTATCTTTCTATCTTATTCTTCTTTATTTCTTCATCATTTCTTCTTAACATCGCGACGGACTATGTACACACGCACACACACGCGAGGAGAATCGACGGAATTCACAGCGGACCCACGCTTGTACACGTCCGCATTTTGTATTTGTATGCGCGCTATATGATATGAATCGTCGCCTTAATGTATGAATGTGGCGAAAGATATATAATAGTGATTTTGGATTTTTCCGAATTCACTAGCACGATTAGAATTCTATCGTCGCGTTAGAAAACGCGCGCAGGGGCTCGTACAACTTCCGCTGCTCTTTAACGGAGCCTTATCTTAATTTAAAACTAGACGCGTGCTGAAATCTTTCGGCGTGCGATAAAGGGTTTGTATAGCACCCGGCGCCAGGAGCGATCTCAGGCTCAGCCATAACCACTATGCTACCGCTTATGTAAAAAAATGGCCAGCAGCCGAAGTGGGTTTTCATTGGCCTCGAGTTCCTAAATACCTGCTATGCTATTGAGAATGTGAAAAAACGCGAGATCGAGAGCTCGAATAGAGTTGAGACGCATTGAACAGCAATGCTGCTGCTTCACACAACGCACGCCAACGTTTACGCACGCGCACGCACGCGCACGCCACACCACGGCACACACCACACACACACACACACACACACACACACACACACACACACACACACACACCCACACACACCAAACACACACACACACGCGCGCGCACACATACAAATATATATGTGTATATTATAATATGATATATATATTATATATAATCATAAAATATAGTAGGATGAGAGAGAGGAGTGGCGAGAGTAGAAGAAAGAGAAGAGAGCGTCGTGTGATACCAGAGAGAGAGAGAGAAACGAGAGAGACGAGAGAGAGAGCTAGAGGGAGAGAGAGAGAGAAGAGAGAGGAAGAAGAGAGAGCGTGGGGGGGGGGAGGAGCGAGAGAGAGAGAGAGAGAGAGAGCGGGGGGGGGGGGAGAAAAAAGCGAGAAAGAGAGAGAAGGAGATGAGAGAGATAAAAAGAAAGAAAGAAAGAAAGATGAGGAGAGAAAGCAGAGAGAGCAAACGAGGAAAAGAGAAAGAGAGGAGAGAGAGAAAGAGAGAGAGAGAGAGAGAAAGAGAGAGAGAGAGAGAGATGAGAGAGAAAGAGAGAGAGAGAGAGAGAGAGAGAGACCATGTATGATGGAAGTGGGTGGCGGGGCTGCAACCGTACCAAGTCACTTAATTTACAGCAACGTAGATTTACACGTGAAATCGTACGGCATCTGCCTACTACTGTACAACACGCGAGATCCCAAAGCGCAAACGCACGCGCGATAGAGCTCACATATCTCTATGTATGATCTATATGCCAAGAGAGTGGCGGGGTAACCAGTCACTAGGCGGTGTGTTACCGGCCATTCCTCTTGACAGCTTAACTTTGTAATTCTATATTATGTATGATCTATTTGCAAATCAGTGGGTAACCAGTGACTAGCGGTGTGCATTATTTTTGTATTTGTTCTTAACCAGAATTGTTTATTTACTTATGTTTGTCGATAATAGCCCATCAGCGGGCTAACGTTTATTGTTTGTGCTATCTGACATTAAATAAAGATTCTTGTATCTTGTATCTCGTGCTTCCGGCCATTCTTTCCAACGCCATTCCCATTGACACAGGGTATCATACATATTCTTTCCGACAGTTCTTCCTGTGGGCCCGTTTCACGAGGCTTCGTAAAAACACATCTTTAAGGATATCCTTAGAATTCTTGTACGAGAGCCTAACGCTGTCTAAACCGCTTATCCTGCTGCCTTATGCCGTCTTATGCCAGTCTAATGCGGTTATAGCTGTTTTATGCCGGTGCGTTGTTAGACGCCGTCTTAAAATTCAGCTGTAACGATGTCGCTGGTGGCATAAGACTTGCACCTATCTCTACACCTTGCTACTAGATAGTCTTTATATAGAGACATGTTACAAGTCTAATGGCGACCCAGCTCACTGTGAGTTGCTACGCTAAATCTCTCGCGTCATTTATTTTAATAAATGTAGGGTACAGCAGCGTGCCAAACTAAAAATAATAGGTTAAAAGTATTTTTTAATGCCAAGTACCTGAGAAATAATTAAACTAAAGCAAGGTTGTCATATTTCCTGCAACTAGAACTACCACAAATGACGTATTGACTGAATACAAATGTAACATAAATTCTGAAGGTTTAGATTTACGTTTACTTTGAATACAGTATTGGCGCCAATAGGATACAGTAATTACATACACGAACAGCCGAAGCACATGTAAAGGTGCAAGGAAGCATTTCATCTTTTCAAAATCTGCTACCACAATCAGGCGCCGACTAAGCGTGTGGGGGGCCCGGGCACGCATTGTGTGGGGGCCCTATAGTCTGTATTTTTTCTGCCACTTCATGCTTGCAAATTCAAGAGAGTATTTCATCGTGTTTCAACGATATTTAAAATGTCACTCTTCGATAGCGAGAATACTGAGGTTTACCAGTCTCTGTTGGCTCATCGTGGTTCTCATGTGATTTTTAATCAACTTGAGTTTTAAAATGACCTTTCACCGCTACAATTCGAGACCATCAATGAAAGATAGATTCTCAGGAGCAATTTCGGTTAGGAAAAGTGTCCTTCAGCTGAACAGCAAAATTCAGTCAGAGAAACAGCCATGGGAAACGCATCACTTCAACGTTAAATGCTAAGATTTTGTGGATCACAATTACGACAGTTTTGTAAATTTTAGGATACTCTAAATGTGGGGGGCCCAAATGTGGGGTGGCCGGGGCACGTGCCCCTGTTGCCCCGCCCTTAATCCGCTAGTGACCCACAATAAGAAGCTTCTTAGCCACACTTAACCTCTGCGCGTCATGCCTTCACAGGCCTTGCACAGTATTCTCGTAGACACAGAGAAGTTACTTCTTCGGCGGCGTTTTTCGCGTTTACACTACTGCTTGCCAAAACAATGAAAACGCGGGAATCTCGCGTTGCTTGCTGTACCGATAGCCTTAAGTACTGCCCCTGACCTGTCCTTAAGATTCCTCCTTAAAGCATGTCGTTGAGGTTAGCGAGACATTTGTGAACGTGGAAACTTAGCGAGGCTTTCGTGAAACACTCTTATATATAAGGATATCCTAAAACCCTCTTTAACCCATCACTAACTTCACAAGCGCTTCGTGAAACGGCCCCCAGGGTCTCCCATTGACTGACCACGAACTGACACAAAAACGCACTGACATTCGTCTTTAATGGAAACCCAGCTTTTCAATCCACACATTCACCGTATCCGTCCTTAATATCAATAATTATTTTTAATGAAAGTAAATTATCTAATATCTGATTATATATATATATATATAATCATACATATATATCAAGAGTAGCATAATAGAGAGATTTCTCTCTATTATGTACTCTTGATTATACACACACACACACACCACACACACACACACACACACCACACACACACACACACACACACACACACACACACACACACACACACAAAACACACACACACACACACACACACACACACACACACACACACACACACACAACACAATTAAATAATTTAGAAAATAATCATATAATATTAATATAATAATAATTGCTGAGGACTTTATATTTAGAACGCAGTCACGTGGCTGATGGGTCATAGAAATGTTAATTTCGAAGCGTTGTCGAAATCACCACAAGATGAATAGTCACGGAATTTCTATAGATGACTTTGATCAAATCTTTTACTGGTTTTGTCTGTTAATATCGCATCTAGGACAGCCTCTAGTTATGGCGTCAGTATAGAGTTTTCATATGAGTAAAGCTGATGTATTTCGATGAAAAATCACTTGTGTAGTTTAACCACGGGATGAAGTTACGAGCACCACATAGTCGTAGGTAGTAGTAGTTACAGACGCAGTCACAATAAGTGTATGTTAAGGTATATATCAGTGTGTACGCAGCATCACGTATAGAAGGCAACATATTCAGTATGAATAAATAAAAATCTGCAAACACTCCACTCCAAGCATTACAAACGCTCATGGCACTTGCAAGGGATATCTTCATGTAGGGGTTGCTTCACAAAAGAACACGGTTTTTCATTCTTATTCTTCTATGACATCGTAACCGTTGCTGAATGTCGTAACATTTTGCGACATCTGTTGCTAATAATCGTAAAATTTTTATCACAATCCAAAACGATTCTATCCTATTCACAATTCTTTAATCGATTTATATGTTCCCGTCTTCAGAACAGAGATCTTGTCGCAAATGTTGACGCTAATGTTCTTAATTACTCGTCTAGCATGACGTGAGTGTCGTGCAAGCAATAACAGGGATAATATTACGACAGTTGCTAAGCCTTGGCAGCAAGCGCTCAACATCGTACATATCTAAGCTTACGTATATCTGAGACGTACTAGTCTACAACGTGTGCATCATCATTCTCATAATGCGATAACGAACACCAACGTCTCGCGAAAATTCATTCCGCACATCAGTGTTCTCGGCGTTCGCAGTTTTCGTTTGTCATCGTGCGCGTCGTAGCGACTTTAGAAATTTCGTTCGCATTGTGAATTGCGGGATTTTCACGCTGTCAATGCACGTCAACGTGCGACGGCTCATGTGCCTCACAATCACCTGTTCACACATGCGCGTTGAAACAGCTTGAACAATGGGCTAGCCATCAACGGCGCGCGTGCATGGTAGCCCAAATGGACATTAAATTCTAAAAAGTTGCGCATCATTATTACTGACTTTAGTTTTTTCTTTGACAGCCCATGATGTGATAGGCCTAGGAAATATAATAGGCATTTGGGACCATTTTGCACAGGATTGTGATGCATTCTTTCATGAATTTTCTTGAGTGCATTTCTGTTATAAATCGCAAGTTCGCATGTGTTATGCTTACATGGACTTAATCGTTCAATAATAAAAAAAATATATTGTTAGTATAATAAACGTATTAGAAAGTAGTAAAGTAGTAAACGTGAATTATTACTTATTACTACTGGTTCATGTTCTATATATCGTCTAATATTTCCACGTCTAAGCCGTTTAAATACTCCTTATATATATGCAACTGTGGTGTACTATATATAAGTATATATACTATATAATAAGAGTACTATAATATAAGATTGAGTTTGCGCGCAGATACATGCGTACGATGACATGTCTGTTGCGAAACAAGTATTTGAGGCGACGTTCACGTGGAATTCTTACGCGATATGTAGACAGACACACACACACACACACACACACACACAACACACACACACACACACACACACACACACACACACACAAACACGCACGCACGCATGCACGCACGCGCGCACGCACGCACGCACGCACGCATGCACGTACAGCACACACGCACACGCACGCTCGCACGCACACACGCACGCAACGCACACACACACACACACACACACATATATATATTTTTTTTTTTTGCGCGATAGATATATAGAGTATATAGACACGAAAACATTCAAAATTCGCAGAATTAAGTTTTTTTTGGCTACCGATTTCTTATTGAATGGGGTCCAGGTACCTCGCTATCTCGGTGGTAACTTAGTCTAATACTGTGGTTACGCAGTAGCACGCAAAGAATTTTACTCCGAATCCGTCGTTAATATCAATGAAAGAGATTTTAATATAATACAGCAATGTTGGACGAATAGCGTAAGAAATGCAGCAATTTCTTTCGCCTTTAGATGTTTCTACGCATTGAGGTGTTCGATAAATGTCAAAAAAATATTTTTACGCTTTCGCAAACAGCGACAAAACGCATCTCACACTAAAGAGCGATTTACTCAGGATGCGATGGTATTCCGTCAATCAATCAATGCTATACTGTATATCAAAGAAAAGCGTGAAGATTAACATTGAGATTAGCACGCAACATTACCTTGTGTTGTCTAACTTTGACGTGCGGCGTTCGCGTTATACACGTGCATGACCTATGACGTAGAATACCCGATGTTAAGCAAAATGGCGTAATAATCACACATTAACGTTTCCTTATTATAATGTAAATATTCACGTTTCTCTTTCAAATGGGAATACGCAATAAATATAATAAGATTGAATGCAACAAAAAATGGTAATTATATATATTGACGCTTTGTCCACAGTATGCATACAGAATCTATGTGAATATATTGCGAAACATGTGTGAACTAATCAACGATAAATGCGCATTAATTCGATTCCGCGGGTCAAGGGTAGCAGCCGAAATAGAAGTGGATAATTACCGGCATTAAATTGATCACCGATACATTCACGCGCAACAGAGATGTGCGTGAGAACGATGCACTTATACAGCACGCGCACGCACACACGCACGCACGCACGCACGCACGTACACGCACACATGCACGTACAGCACGCACACGCACGCACGCACACACACACACACGCACGCACGCACACACACACACACGCACGCACGCACACACACACACACGCACACACGCACACACGCACACATACACACACACACAACACGACACCACACCACAGCACGCACGTACAGCACGACGCACGCACGCACTACGTCACACACGCTTAACGCACGCACCGCCGCACGCATATACACGGCGGCGGCACCGCAACACATGGCGGCACGCAGCGCACACACACACGGCACGCACTTCACGCACACACCAAACTTCACGCACCACAACGGCACGCACGTCACGCACACGTAACGCCGGGCGGGGTCACGCCACGCGCACGCACAGCACTCACGCACAGGAAGGCGCTGTGTTGTCTGGTTGTTGGGCAGAGTGCCAACTGGTCGTATTGAGTTTTTTGGGTCCGAGGCAGCTGGGTGAGGGAGGCGTAGCGCGGGGTGGGGCAGTCTGGCGCGGATATAGTAGGGATAGCAGGGGCTCGCGCGTCGTGGGGCCGGCGGCTTGGGCGTGTGGTGTGATAGGATGGACACCACGCACACGCGCACTCGCGCGCCTCACACACCACACGCACGCGCAAGCGCACGCGACGCACGAACCGACGGCGCGACGCCACGCACGACGCACGCACGCACGCACGCACGCACCGCGGCGCGCACTGCACACACATACGAACGCACGCACGCACGCGCGCGCACGACTGCGCACACACATACGAACGCACGCACACATACGAACGCACCGACAAGCCGGCTAACACACATCAAAACGTCCCCGCCCAAATCACAAAAACTTGACTCATCTACTGCGGAATAGCAAAGGTCACATGAGCCTTTAAGCCCCCCTCCCCCATGACCCACAGCAGATTAATTGACGTCAACGGAGAATTGCCTAAGCTAGAGCTAGTGGTAGTATAAGCTGTCTTGTTCCTGCCCGCATCAGACGCGAGATCCAGTCAAACGCACCGCAGAGCAAGGCAGTTACAGTTCGTTAACCCCCCAAACTTAAGTCCAGTGGAGCGGATCCAGAAGCGGTCAAGATCTTCTCCGATGTGTCAGGAGCCTGATCTCCCCAATATGTGGCAAAGATTCGACAGCGATCAAGTGCAATAAAATAAATTACCTCCACATATAGAATATATATATATTCGTAAATATAAGTAAACAAATAAATAAATAAAGATTCTATGGATGGGAAGCGAGGGTGCAGTTAGCCTTAGCCTATTCGAAAAGCATACAGCAGGGCCCTCCCTGAATTCGCGTCTCTACTGACTCCTTAGAAATCCCGAACTCCTATCGCATTAGCAGCACCTTAAAGGGGGCTGAAGTCGGGCTTGCGAGCCGACTCGACTGGAAGCAACTGGCTGCTACAACTTGGCAAATACGACATGCTGATGGATATCTGGGGTGGAGAAAGCCTTGGTGAGCACTCGAGACCGACAGCTTACGATGATACCTGTTGTTCTTCATTTCTTGTTGTTGCTCATCAGACGTGAATAGATGAAGCGAGTGAAATAAATAGACACGCGAGCGATTTGTTCCGTGTTGTTACCTGCATAAATCCGCGTGCGTTAACAATAGCAGTATATATTAAAAGGTTTACTTACGGATAGCATACTGTACTCGGCAATATATAATATTTAGTGATAATGCGTAACGTACAACTAAGAGCATTAGCCAACAATAGAATTACTGCCTGCGTGCGCCAATTTTAGCTGATTAAATCCCCATTATTGTCGAAATGCAAGGTTTTACACTCACAGGGAATTTTCTTAATTGTCAAACTGCGTGTGACGTATATTGCCCTATGTCGCCGTAAATCGCGTGTCATCTAATAACATATCGCAGGTAAGCCAGCGGACGATCTAGCGAGTACGTGTAGCTTACGTATAATGGGGTTAGCCGCTAGAAACAGTTGCCGCTGGAGGGCAGCACATCTGTAGCGGTGCAAGATTATTCGCGTACCCGAATGCACACCCTGGATACACTGTGGCGACATATGACAAACTTACGCTGAAGGGGTCGTTGTCGTATCAGGTACTACAGATATGTACCCGAGGTACATATAATTATGTATACACAAAGTGTACCAGACTTGTACTACAGAAGTGTACCCTAACCCTAACCCTAACCCTGCCCTAACCCTAAACCTAACCCTAACCCTAAACCTAACCCTAACCCTAATCATACCTCATATAAAAATATAAACATAATACTAAACAACCTAAAACTACCTCGGGTACATATATGTAGTACCTAATACGACAACGACCCCATCTTCCAAACTTACCGTATACGCTCTAAAAGTAAACTTTATGTAAGAAGAGCGTCGACAAGAGGTCGCAAAGAAGATTTGATACAAAGGTAAGAACTATGTTCCACGAAATACGTTGTTTTTATGAGTGATAATGCAAAATTTTGGTCAGAATCAGCGTGTAAAATCTCGGCAGATGAACGCTTTTAGAAGCGGCTTGTAAACACTGTCTTAGAACGCATTTTCCTACTGTATTCTAGACGGACATGCGGCCCGGTAGTCGCGCGCAGCGCACAGCGCGCGGCCAAGCCGCGCCCCCACAGCGAATACGCCGCCCCCTTATTGTCCAAACGAACTCCGCAAAAACGGGGCGGAATCCAACCGACGACTTCTGTCGACGCCCATGCAGAAGCAAAGCAGCAGTAGCAAGAAATATTGGCTCATGCAGAAGCAAAGCAGCAGCAGCAGCAAGCAATACTTCTCCCTGCTGCAGCGCGCCCTTAAAGCAGCAAAGCAACAGCAGCAGCAGCAGCAGCAGCAGCAGCAGCAAATGCCCCCCCCCGCCCCAAGGCCGCCGTAGCCGAGCCGGTGTAGGTGTGACGAAAACTGCGCGATGTTACGTTTCCCGCTATACGGATTCGCGCGCCCGCCCTCGTTCGGCGCGCGAATTCGTATAGCGGGCAGAGCGAGATGCTACATACAACACCCCGCTGTCGCGTGCGCCCAGTCCCGCGGAAGTGCGCGGCTTAACCGCTTTCGGCGGTCGGGGAACAACGCATCTTTTGCGCAACGCCATTTTGTACCTGGCCTTTCTGGATGTAGGTTAAGAATTTCTTTCGCATTATTTGGTCGTATATTTAGTAATTTGTTAAAAACGAACGTTTGAGACCCTGCTTCGATGTTCAAGCTTGTTTAAAAGTTGCTCTATAATATATATAGAGTATAATAGACAGAGAGAGAGAGAGAGAGAAAGAGAGAGGCTGGTAATAACTAATATAGGCTTAGGCCACATGCTACTGTAACGTCTATTTTACATATGTTGTACAGATGTCACATTGGCTTAGTAATCGTAGATAGATTGGTTGTACAGAGAGAAGGGTTGGGCGTTTGGCATACAGATGAGAAATAGTTAGGTTGGGTACGGCGCGGATATGTTGCGGATGTGAGGTTGACACGTATACAGATGTCGACCATATGTACATTTCCCGCGTAAAGTTTGAATAAGGGAGAGAGTGGTGTGTGATTGGTGAGAGTAAAGGGAACTGGACTGTGATTGGATGAGAGAATCATATATAAAGAGTAGAAGGGCGTTTGAACGTGAGGAAAACTGGGAGACGGGACAGGACTGGACGACGAGATGGCGACTGTTATGGTTGTAAACAATATATTTCTTTAATTGAACACAAATTCTATATGTCTTCTTGATTATTTATACGTTAAACTGTAACATACAAACTACGTCCCTACATTTGGCGCTCGTGACAACGGACTGGGTTTTGCAAAACAACGTAAGGTACACGCTATAATATCATATCACCGGCTGTGACGATGGAGAGGAAGAAGCGACGACGCAAGGAGGAGAACGGAACAGAAACGCAACTTACAAGGAACAGGAGCTGAACGAGACGAAGAACGGTGAGTGAAACAAACTGTGTCGGCATATATACAATCTTAAGTAAAGTTAAAAACGATAGTTTAACAGCGTGTAATATACAAGGTGATAGTGAAATACTGTATATATACATGCACCATGTTTCTTATCCTGTATCCAAAAGGTGCATGTTATGTTATTGAGATACTTATAGGTACTTGCAGAGCGGAACAATATTCATAATAATAAATGCCGATACAGTTAATTGTTTCACAAGCTTACAGGATAGTATGTGTGTATGTATGGTTAGTAGGTATATGGTGTCGATGTAGCAGGTATAGTAGTCATGTGTCGCTGAATGATAACGTACGTATGGCTGAATCTCACGGTCACCTAACTCGATCAGCATTATGCGGGTTGAAGCGGAATTGTTTTGGATTTGAGAGATTTGAGATATTTAAGAGCTAGATGTCGCCATGGGCCATGGGGCCATGGGCGGGTATACGATAGCGCACAGTTTTAATCAACGTGTAATCGGTGTGTAAGTTCGTGTTCCACACATGATCGGTCCTAGGACTCACGTCGGGGTACAAGAGTCGACGTTATTGAACGGCATTTCTGTACGCAAAACCGTTACGTTTATAGCTAACGATGTCGGTATATTAGGAAACATCATATTGTAACATGTTTGATTACAAATTTCTTACAACAGGTCGTTACACAAATCCACGCGATGCTGGCGTGGGAGTCTTTCACACTTACCGGGAAATGAGGAAGGGTACTTAGTGAGACTAA